>NC_050173.1:35276636-35454136 GCF_008315115.2 Sander lucioperca
GAATGTGTACTGGGAATGATGAGATTGGGGGGAGGAGTTCCCCTCATTAGGAAAAGTGTTCATTAGTCAGCCAGATCAGCCCGCCACTGGAGCTGAGTAGCAGCGACTGGATCCGTTTAGGGTTGAGGACACAGGGGACTGAGCAAGCAGCTGAGAGAGCAGGCAGGGAGCCAGGACAGCACAGGCCTGACATGCCCACTTAGCCTGACACCAGCCAGCAGCAACTCACTGCTACTGCTGCTCGCTCCGGCCCATCATTCTGCCATTCTATTGGCAATTCCTAGGAAAGGTTGCTGTCAATGTGCAGTTGTTAAATAAATAAGTTAGCACCTAAGTGGCTGAATGCACTGCCAAGATTTTAAAAGATTGGTTCACATGTTTCCAAGTCTGTCTTCCATAAAATAATCATGCCCATGTGTACGTTGAGTTTGAGTTTTTGTTCACTTTAATAATTGTTGTGTTACGAGCAGGTCCCCATTTTGTTTGTATCATGCACATGCACAAGGATGGACATGTATGCACACAAGCTTGTGGGCAACGCAATACACAGTATGGCTTCCAGTTTTACGCTATTCCACTGTTGGACAGTTGGTGGTGGTAATGTAGCAATCCACCACCAAAGGCAAGAAAGAAGAAGACTGCAAGTTTTATGACGAAGTAAATGCATTCAACACAGCTGTCAGGCCTCAAGGATTCACACAATACATTTTGGTGAAAAATACTGAATGTTAACATAACTGCACAGGGCACCTTTAAGTGCAATCAAAGCTAATATGAAACTTTAGCAATCAAAGTAAGATGAATCGAGTGGGTATCTTCCAAAGTTATGGTCTGTTTAGTAGAAAATTATGTCTTTATTTTATCGTCCCTCCACCGCAGCTCAGCAAGAAAACATTGAACAATGAAACAAATAAGGAATTTTATTTGAAAAAGAATGTAATATATGAAAATAGTCACTTTGTCTAACTCAGACTGCTGATGTCTTATACTGGCTTCAGCTAAATTTCTGCTGGATAAGGACTGAGGATTTTGTCCCCCAACGCTTACATATGTTTCATTAGAAAGGGATCTCTTCAGGGCCCATATGGACAGAAGGAATTGTGAGCATGTGAGTGCTGTGAACAATGTGAACCTATCCCTGTTTGTTGAGGCTGTTTTTAAAATGTAATCTTGTAGAATTTGCCTTGTTGAAATTGCTGAGGAGTAAAAGTATGTTGTTAACAATGAAACTTTATAGGACAAATTATTTATCAGTGCTGGAATAGCCACACCAAATAGTCAAATAAGGAAAAGCCCTTTTATATAATCACATTTGTGCTGTCCACTTATATTTAATTTGTTTCTCCGTGCCTCTGAGAAACTCCTGCCATTACTAATCAATTCTTACAACCTCCTCAGGCATGCCTAGAAATATAGCCAAGCTCTGTCAGGTTCTGCTGAAGCTCTGCCCGCATCTACTTTTTTAAACCCAGCAGAGCCAGCTCTGCCCTGCTGTGCCCACTTCCTCAATGACCCAGCCACCTGGTTAGAGCCTTTTCTGCCCTGCGTTGCCTTTTACAGCCAAGAACCTCTTGCTGGCTGTGATCCAGGGTGTGTGATGATATAATAAAGAGGCAAAGGAGGGAAGATGAAGAGGGCAAAGGGTATAGATTTCAAGAAGTAGCAAATGACCAGAATAAATAAGAGAGCATGAAAGAGCACAGGGAAAAAGGAAACTTTTGAATGGACAAATGACCTTTGGAGGGAATTGAATTTCTGTGAACAGAAGCTGTGATCAGCTGGTTAGTTTTCTGGATGGTTGAGGGGAGGCAGCACACTGTACAGTATGAGAAGAAATGTGTGTGTATGTGTGGGTGTGTCTGAACCTCTGGCCCTACTTGTGGTCTTTCCTTCAGTGTCACCTACAGTATTTGTTCAGAGATGTGGAGGCTGTGTTGGCCTGATTTTGTGCACATGTGGGTGTGAGGTCAGGTGTGTGTGTGTGTGTGTGTGTGTGTGTGTGTGTGTGTATGTGTTTAGGACTTATGTGGAATGTTGAGTGTCAGCAGAGCTGCTTTTCATTTTTCTAGAAGAGACAGAGAGACATAGTAATGGGAGTCATGCCTATTATATTTCTCCATGCTAGATAATTCTGTCATTGTGACGTGCTAGTAGGGACTGTCACACTGTACACAGGGTGATTACAATGTCTGAGCGCATACTCTCAGCCAGGAATGCAATGATTTTCACTTTGGAAGTTTATTCATTTTCATCAAATAAATCAGAGCCTCTTGTATATTTAAGCTTTTTTTAGTTTTGAAAGTTGGTACTTCTGCTGTTTATGAGCACTGTTTACTAGAGCATAGTCAGAGCTGTTCTTAAGTTCTCAGTCATGATTTAATAGTTGAAGTAGTTTTATCCTTTATATAGCCACAAGCACACAGACAGAAAAAGAGATTATTATGTGACCATTTCTAAACTCTGAATGCTCAGCATGCACCAATGTGACCCAGCAGAAGTTAAAACCGAGAAAGAAAGAAGAATCTTGAATAGACCATCTTCAAAAAAATGCAATAAGTAAAATGGAAAAGTATGGATAGACAGAAGGTAGTCTCACATTGTCAGACCTACCTCGACAGCGCTGCGGAGGAGGGTCTGGCTAGTCCACACAACATTCCTGGGTAGGAGAAAAATGTACTCTGGTTTATTGGCATTTCTTTAAACCAATCACAATTGTCTTGGGTGGCGCTAAGCGCCAGATGGACCAACGGTGCCTCTGCAAAATAGCCTCGGGAAGGAACTTGTTTTGGTGGAACGTGTACAGAAAACTCAGATAGGACAGCTAGCTGTCAGGATTTACCCTTCAGGGATCTGAGGAGCAGTTAACCATAGTTCTCATAAATCGACCGGAGCTTAGAATGCCAACACAAAGAAAGCGGAAGGTGAGGGACATCCAGCGGAATTTCCAGTGGCACGGGAACTATCCCGTAAAGGACACGTCGTCGATATAGACTAGACCAGGGGTCTTCAACATTTTTTAGGCCAGGGACCCCTTAATCCTTAAGCTTAACTGCTATCATAGTGGCTACCTTACCTATAGTAAGCTTATCTTGAATGTATAAATATTTATTTCACAAATAGGCCAATTTATCTTTGCTATTAATATGTTAGATTCATATTAATGTATGTTTTCAGACATATTTAAATTTTTGAACAAAGAAACTTTCAAAAAATGAATTAGTAAATATAAGTAATAATAAAGTATTTTTTAACATAATTTGGTGGACCCCCTGCACTAACTCTGAGGACCCCATAGGGGTCACGGACCCCCTGTTGAAGATCTCTGGACTAGACAGAAGGTAATAGAGTAAAATAATTTCTAAAAGTTTTAAATATCGTCATCTTCCACCAGGATCTACTTAACCTTCAAACCATTAACACATACAGTGCTGCATATCCAGATATCTATCTCTAGTGTGAGGTGCCTGTTTTCCAGATGGGCCACAGCACCCCAGATAATCAGCAAGTTCTGACAAATTCTAGGGCAGCTTCAGGTTACCGTGGGAACAGCAGGTCACACAGGTCTGTGGAGATGATAGGCGTGCACAGGGAAAAGCCAGAAATGAGATCTAGCTCTATTTCCAGCTGAAATGAGATCCAGCTGGGTGACAAGTGATCTTCATGTCTCAGAGTTTGTAACAGAGGAAGTGCGTTGCCTGCCATTTTGGGGTTTACTCATAAAATCCAGTGCAGACTTGGAGGACAGCACACGTGTTGTTCATTGTACACTTTCACTCGTACATGCACACTGCACACCTTTGCTGAAGTGGGAATCATGTGCTCCAGCATGCGCCACACCTACAGTATGGTCAGATGCTCTGACACACAGCAGGGACAGACAGCAGCCAAAAGCAAAGTTCCCCTGAAGCAAATTACCACGCTGCATGACAAAAACCTGTGCACACATTTCTCTTAATGTCTCCACCCCTCGCTCCTTTCGCTGTCTTCCTTCTTTCGCTCTCTCTGTCTCGTGTTTCTTGGCCAGCAGCGCTAACAGCAAGCAGGAGAGCTTTCTTAATGATGGTATTAAAAGATAGTCAGGAAAATGAAAAAGAATGTGGCAGACAGCTTTTTGCTCCCCAACACCCACAGATTCAAAAAAGAAAAAGACAGTGTTCCTTTAGTGAGCAGTTTTTGTCTGTTTTTAGCAGCAGCTCTGCTCCCAAGTGTTGATCAGACGAGGTAGTGGTGTTGAGGGTTAAGGGTATTGCCCACTGTCTATGCAGTAAAACGTTTAGAACCAAGAAGCTGGATCTGGGTGCTACTAACTCGAGGATATTTTTTTATGCCTGTTGTTTGCATAGTATCTGTATCATCATTAGTTGGCAGATAATTAGCCCTGATCCTGTGCAGATGTTGCCCTTTGTATATTCTGATATGCCATATTTATGTATGGCTGTGTGCTTCAGTCTGTTCATGTGTGTTATTAGTGCACAGTAGGAATGCTGGAAGGCGGCGGCGTTATTTTGGTGCTTTCATTGAAAAGACTCAACATCAACAGCAAGGAGAAATGCCAATTTTTCCAAGCATTGACAGGTGTTTTATTTATTTCTTTTCTGTGGGCGGGTGCTTAGAGACGGCACATTCTTTGCAAATACTATACAAATCGTCTTTCAGGGTAACACTACTAATTTTATTTAATGTAATGAAGTTGTGATTGTTATATTGACTACAATTAATAAGGTTTTAAAGTTACTTAACACTACAAAGCCACTAAACGTACACACAGTCTGCATACACCCAGTTCTGTGCCAGCAGAACTCGTCATGTGTGAGTGTGTTGACAGTGGGGAAGGCCATTCACAATAGCCCCAGCACTACACTAAATGGCAGCAGTACGGATACTTGCGCCAGCCATGCCCCTGGAATAGGCTCAGTCAATAGAGAAGGCAGCCCTGGGCTGAGCTAACCCATCTATTCATCTATCCAGCCCGGCAGTTTAGCTTGGTCAGGCGTGGCAGCTCACTGGGCCTTACAGTGTGTTATTCCACCCCGGGTCACACAATAAGCAGCTCTCAACTGTAATCAGCTCAAATTGAAACGATGACATCAATTACAGCACGGCGCACAGCTGTTATTGACCCCAGCCCTCACTAGCTGTGTAGAGGAGACTGCGTGTATGTAGAGGAAACAAAAAAAGTGGAGGAGTGATGGTTGAGGAACGCCTGCAGGAACCGCATGGCTGGAGGGAGGGCCGGGTGTGGAGAGGCCAGACTAAGGTATGGTATGAACGGAGAGACAGACAGACAGCGAGAGAGAAACATGTTCTCGGTATCTGATTGCAGGTTCTACCCCTGCAGTGTAGCTCCACTCAAACACACAATTTTTCAATCTAGAGCTATTATCAGACAGAGAGAGAAATAGAGGAAGAAAGGGTGGGAGAGAGAGAGAGTCAGACAGACAGAGAGCAGGCCCATTCTGAGGAACACTATACAGAGCAAAGGAGTGCTTTTACCAGAGCTGTGATTACTGCCGCTCACTCAGTGCACTTAACCAGCCCCCTTGACTCTCTTTGTCTCGCTCTCTGTCATTCACAGAGTGCTGGCTCAGAGCACACAGTTTGTTTGAGTGGTTGAAATAACAGGATTCATTCGAGAAAATGGAACAGTGGAACCCCAGTGATTATAGGGAAACACCTCTGTGATGTCATGATAACAGCAGGTTGTTTTGATACTAAAATCAGCTCACGGAAATTATGCAGTAGTCGGGATGGAATAGTTCACTGTACATGTGCTGTCATGAGGAAACGTGGTTCCTGGATGTCATGGTGATATCCCAGACTTTGGGCTATATGTTTAACAGTGCAATGACCAGGGCATAGTCATTGCTTGTTATTTTGGTTCATATACGTGAAGTGTGTTTTCCACAAAAGGTGGGTAACGTGGAAAAACGGAGGGTGTACAGTAATGATTAATGAATTATCTTCTCAGACAGTCACATTTACTGATTTCATAACAGCTGGGCCAGTCACAATAGCACATGATGAAATTACTCTACCTCCATCCCAATGTATAGGTGCAATTATGTTGTCTGAGAGGTGCAGAGTGGTGAGCCGTGAATATAGGAAAGGCAGACTACATGCCTTTGTATATTGAGTTTGTGTTTGTGTGGGTAGGGTGGTCACCGTGCTAATCACAATGATCCAAACACATTGTGGCTCTCCTCCCAATGATTACCATGTGCACAGTGGAGGGCAAAAAAACCCAAATACCAAATGAATGGACAAAAAGCATTTCATGGTCCGAACACATTTTGAAGAATCAGGGGTCACAATTAGGAGATTAACTGTTTCAGTGACCAAAATAAAGTTAATTCTCTGAAGCCCAGCTTGCCTGTCAGTCAGTCAATCAGTCAGCCAGCAAGTCCCACAGACTGCAGGGCAGTGCAGGAAACTGATCGATGCTATCCATATCAGCAGTTCTCGAGCTAACAGGCCCCAGCAGCCTCTGTGAAGGATCTTGGAAACAGGACGACAAATCCACCTCCGTGTTCCAGTTTCCAGTTTTAACAAACCTTCTGCCTGCCTAGCCCTGGCTGACCCAGCCCACGTCTCCTGTGGCCGCACCGTTTTACCTCCCCGCCGCCACACAAGTGGCTTTGTACTCTTAAAGTTTTCCCCACATAATCCTCACAAACACATCACAACATGAGAGAGAGTGAGGATGAGAGAGAAAGGAGGGTAGGTGGAGGAAAACGACAGTAACACAAATGGTGAGGAAGGAAGAGCACGGTGGAATCTTAATGTGTCCAAACCTGAACAAGAACAACAGCAGCATCATAACCGTCGCCACCTGCTCAGTGCTCAGTCAGAAGGGATGGAGTGTATGGAGGGAGGGAGGAGACACTCTTCTTGATTAGCATGAGGGAAAAAAAAATCACTTTTTATTGTCTCTTCCTCTCAGCTACACTTCTCTTACTGATCATGGATATTTTATGTTTGCCGGTTGCTTTCACTGCATGAGTGCATACTTAAATCCCCTACACTCTAAAAAAAATATGTGTGCATTTTGTCCCAACCTGATCTAATTAGTTAAATTTGTTTTTCCACTGGATTGAATTGTTTAGCTGTCTTGTTTGTATTTTCTGTTTGCATGTTCCTCAATGGAACAGAGACTGTCTGTATGTCTGTCTGCATCTTTGTCTTTCTGCATACAGTGTCTGAAAATCATTTTGCTTGGCGCTTACTGCAGCAGGCAGCTAAGCGGCAAGAATCGCACCTCATAACAGAAACTCACACCCTCCTCATCTAACTAAGGCTGCCTGTTTTTGTTTTCCGCAATAGAGAAATAATCACTTTTTCTCTCCCAGTGTATTATGTTTTTTTGGGGGTTTTTTTTTGCCAGTGCATGAGGACCTCGGGAATTGTTAGTGTACCAGCATATGTAATAAATTATATAATAATATATTGTATTCTAATAACTGACTCTGTGGGGGCTGGAGTGAAGTAGCAGAAACAAAGAAACACATCTAGCGCTTTGATCACAGTGACTGATCGTCTGCCAGAGTGTACAAGAAAAGCTTTGGATACTGCCTTACAATTACAATTATGTAATCTGTTTGCCAAATGTCATGGAGACTCTGAGATGACCTTGTCCATGTATAGCTCTGTGTGAGATTGAGTTACTGAGTAGTTGGGCTTCTGAGGTGTGCTGGATGTGTCTTCTGGATAAGCAGGGTCAATCACCATCAAGCACTTTATCAACACCCAATAGCAGGGGGATACAGGTGATATTTATCACAATATAAATGATTCCACTATTCTGTTAAGGTTAAGATTACCTTTAGCTTTAAATTCCCAAGTAAGAGATTTGAGAACCTGACCAGTAGGGGTGGGAATCACCAGAGGCCTCACAATACGATATCATCACGATACTTCTGTCATGATATGATATGATATTGCGATTTTAAACATATTACAATATTCTGCGATATACTGCAATTTATTACCTTTTTTCCAACTTCAAATTTTTCCCAATTTCAAATTATGTCCCCAAAAGGAAACTTTGTCAACATCTGTTTTATCTAAAAAGATACATTTCTCTGTTTGTTCATCTCACTTCAATTTTATTGCTGCAAAATATGATTGTCGAGCAGACAAACTGACCAACAGATATATAATAAAAGATTGATACTTGAAGTCTGTGTATATTGCCACGGAAAATATCGCGATACTATGCTGTATCCCCCCACCCCTACTGACCAGGAATAGTGTGATCTGCAAACAGAAAAGCTATTTAAATACATAATCACACAAAAATAACTCAATCCTGTCAGTCAAAATCCTTCTGAATCCCACAGTGTGAAGTGTTTACAGCTTATATCTTATTCATCAGTTAAAATCGCTCATTTATGATGATACCAATCAGAATAATGTCTTTTGCTTTTTAAAAAGCAACAGCATGTGTGATAAATTGCTCATTCCCAGGAATAGGTCTAATTACTGGTGAACTGTTTGCATTTAATGGTAATGCTGGTAATGCTTCAGGTGATTAGTGCATTTTGTGATATTTGCAATCTTTGTGGCACATATCTTCTTTGTGTTGGACTTTAAGTGACATTATCCTACCCCTGTTTGAGACTGTCTCATCCACTGTACGGCCATTAGGGGTTTTAAGTGGCCAACGCTTTGCCACACACCTGGCGTACTCATCTCCCATGTGACATGTGTCCCTCTGACACCAGGACAATAGCATGTGGTGTGTTAAGCTCACTCCTGCCCCACTGTCCCTTTTTGTGAAGGGGCTGTCTCCTAAAATACTGATTGCCTGGAAGCAGCTTAGTTTTTTAGTTTCTGTGCTGGATTAGTCGGTTGTCAATAGGGGTGTCACAGTTCTCCAAATCCACAATTCGATTTGACTTTCAATTTGAGGTCACAATTCCATTTTTGATTTACACATTTTCTTTTCAGCAGTGACGGCAATGCCACAATAAGAGCCACTAGATGGCAGAAGGGTACATAACAACAGCAGTTTGAGTTTTTCAAAATGACCGAAGTGCAATTGAATGCACCGTTAGTTTGGCGAGACGCACATGAACATGCCATGAAGTAGTGGCTATGGTTTCTGGAAAAGAGCAGCTGCAGGCTACCGGTAAGCCAACATTACCCTTTTAGCTGCATGCTACAAGCCGGAAAGGTGCGCTGTGTCTGTTGTTGTTTTATCTTCGGACATGAGCAAGTAGGCGGGGGTGGAGCGAGAAAAAAAATACTGGGGGAATCGCAGATCCTGCTTCTGATTTTGATAGTCGAAATTGAAAGCTAATTTCGATCAATTTTCATGATCAGTGTTTATATAGTTTATATATCGCCCAGCCCTTTTTACAAGTATATGATTTAACCCTCAATTCGCCTTTGTTCTGTTGAAGTGTCCTTGAGCAAAAGTCCTTATTAGCTGCTTGCTTACTGCTGCATGTAGCCAGGCCTGACCTCTGGTCTCCCTGGAAAGAGGAAAGAAATGCCGACCAGGGATCAATAAAGAAGCATCTTAATGTTTTCTGAAGGCTGTTGAGGCCCTTCTACACTGTTATGTCATCATCATATGTTAGGAGTGTTTGGCTTAGTGTGTTACAAAGTGCATTAAGGTGCTCAGCTATTAAAATAGGAATAAGGGGTTAAAAGATAAATGATAAATTAGCTCTGCTGTCAGACTTAGTCTATTATTGGTTATGTTTATGGCCATAGCCAGAATTGTGCATCCTTGTAACTGCTATCCTCACTAACACAGATACACACACACACACAGACACAGACACACACACACACACACACACACACACACACACACACACACACACACACACACACACACACACACACAAACACACACAGTGCGATGATTGACAGCATCACAAAGGGAAATCATTTTTTTCTCAGAGGCTAATCCTCTGCCTCTCTATTTCACACACACTGACACTCAGACACAGACACACTGGGGAGAAGGGACTTATTGTCAGGTTGTGCTCTATCTCCACAGTTCATTTCTAATCCTCTTTCTCCCTTTCTGTACTGTCTCCCCACTTTTTCACCCACTCCTACACACACCACCACCACCCGGACTGTAGACTGTAGTAGTTCAAGGCTGGGATCCACCACACAAGTCCACATTTTTGCAACATGGGAAGAGTGGTAGGACACTGCTGCATGTGAGGCAGGCTAGATGAGGAATTAGATACAATTGAAATGAGACACACTGGAGAAGAGACACTAATGGAGGAATGGAACAGAAGGGGGTGTTCTTTTTTTCCTTGCTTTATGCTCCTCCTCTTCTCTCCTCTTCACTCCTCTCTTCTCCTCTCCCAGCAGCGGGGTGTATGCTCGCAGGGCGGGTGTGTCTGCAGCTGACTCTGATGCGATGTGACAGGGCCCTCCTCTCTGTCCTTTTTGCTGGTGTGTGACAGCGTGAAGCCGCCATCCACCTCCGTCTTTTATCCCTTACCATCTCTTCATCTCTCTCGCCGATTGGGGGGAAAACATTTTTTTTCTGGGACTAGTTATGTGCCCATCCTCTCAGCCTGTCTCTCTGTCTGTTTGCATGTTGTGCGTAGGCCCGTATGGAGGTGTTTGTACCTTTCTCTGTGTCATCTTTAGCCATTTTTTTCAATTCAGCTGAGCATGAAACAGAAAAGTATGTGCACCAAACATAACAATACAGTAAATAAGGAATAACAGCTGTTCAAATATGAATCTCTTCAAGAAGATTAAATAAATAAACAGTCCAATTAAACATGATAATGATTAAACCTGAAAGTAAACCTGTTCCATCTGATCTGAGTGGATTTGAATTTTAGTGTGGCACTTTTTAAAGTATTGATAGGAGTTGCACATGAGGGGCGAGGTATTTTAGATCACATTTAATCTGGAAATGTGGGAAGTATGTTTTCTTGATATTTTGGCTGTGTTTGCAGAGCACACATTTCTTTTGAAAGCAGGGTGACCTCCCAGTTAGCTCTTCTATGGCTGTGTTGGCCTGTTTCCACAGCCACTCTGTGCTTACCGATGCTCTTATCTGGTCAAGGAATTTCTCAGTTTAGGGCCAGTCACAATGACCAGGCAGTCTTCCACTGTGTATATCCTGTTTAAGGCCAAGTACATTCTCCTTTTTTTGTATTTCCTTCCCAATACCACTGATATTTATGTCTTTTTGTGTGGTTGAGTTGTGTTGTGGAACTCAAGGCTTTCCTAAGGCGGTAAAGTAAACCCCAGGGCCACCTGTCAGATATAATGGGACCATTCACAATGTTCATACACTTACACTGAAGCTCCAAGTTGTGGTAGGTATTTATGGCGCTTTTTTGAAGATTAAATATTAGTGGGTATAGGCCTTACTCAGCCCAGTATGCATTGTTAGAAGCTGCTTTTTAACTTCAAATGGCAATTCTGTAAATTAGGGTAAGTAATTGCCTAAATTACTAATTTAGTCAGCTTCCAAATCACAAGTCTCTATTTTTGGGATGTAAAATCAAAAGTAAGTGTTTCATAGTTTCACAACATGACTCAACACAATCAGCTCTGAAATCGCTTCCAAATGTTTCGTGAGATTCTGTATTACTCACACTGGCTTCGTTATAGTAGTGTTACTGGAGGTTTGTCACTTCCTTGGGTTTCCCGCCAAATAAAGCGAAAAGGTCCAATAATTCCTGCTGATGACGGTGATCAAATAATTACAACAGGGATTTGTTTTGCCGAGGCCCTCATTTTTTTTTACATGAGAACAGGAAGCAGATGTTTTTTGGTAGTTTTCCTCTTAGTTATTCTTATTTTATTCCTTGTTATGACAAAACAGTCCTTGGTCACTGCGCATGTGTCTCTGAAACTGCAGTTTTAATCACCATTAGAATTGTTCTATCAACCTCTGACTAAATGTGCGTGCCGACAGGATGAGAGCCTTAAAGCCTGACAGGCAGAGAAAGGTGATGTTTTGGACCGAAGCACACTCTGTCTGATGTGCTTTTTTTCTTAACTTTTCTCCCTCCTCCAATCCATCTTTATCTCTCTTTTGCCCTCTCCACGTCCCTCTTCCTCCCTCCCTCCCACTACAGTGCGTAGAGGTTATAGCCCCAGCTGAGCCACAAGCTGTTGTTGCCTCACACTGACTACTGTACCTGCTAATATGACCAGCGTGCCCAGTTTATCACGATGCTCTCAAGCTCTGCATGGGCAAGATCATTCAGACGATGGAAATGGTAAAAAAGCTGGTGTGGGATTGAACACTAACAACTACACCTGGACTGGAATTCATCATTTTAGTGTTAAGGTGAAAACCCGACATCCTCAGTTTTTTTATGTTAAAGCCCCAGTGTGTAACGTTTGTAGTTGTTCATTATCAAAATCTGTATTGCCCTTCACAAACTTGTCGTTTTTCATGAATATTGACCACCACCATCAATTTCAAGTATTCCTATTAGCTTGGAATTTTACATTTGCGCTTGCATGAACTGGGGTAGACGCTCCATAATGATGCACCATCTTGAAATACGTTAGCCGGTGAGGGACATACAGGACATACTGCTCCGCCTTTCGCATTTTCGACTCACAGCTGCTGCTAATGGGTATCGTTGCTTCCCGGTCCCGGCAAGTTTGAAGAAGGAAACCATGGAGGACCACAAGTATTCAAAATCCAAATTTCAGGAACAGGAGTCTTCTTCTTCACCCAGAAAAAGAAAACGGATATTGAAAAGCGCAAGAGACCGGCGTCATCAGAAAAAAGAGTGAACATTGGAGCTGCTTTGGACACACACACCAAATCCCAACTAGTTAATTATCCTCCGGACCGCTGCAGTCTCCTTTTCTTTCTCTCTCCTTTCCGCTCGTGGTGTGAAGTGCGCGTCCACGGCACTCTCCAACATGAACTCATGGATGTATAAGAGAACTCATGAACTCCAACACGGGTGGCTGATAGACAGCCTTTTGTACACCTTTGCTTTTTGAAGCGTGAAGGCTACCGTAGCTGCAATACTGTGTGGCAAGAGAGAGTTGATTGCGATATATGATCTCAACGCTAGATGGGAGTAATTCTTACACAATGTAGCTTTAATGAAATATTCATTGTTAAGCGATCAGTGTTGTGATGTTTTTGCATTCCACCCCCACAGATACAATGGTAATGAGTGTTTGTGCTCCAAAATAGAGGTACAGAATTTTGTTTGAAAAAGTACATTTCTTTTACAGATGTACTATTAGGAACGTACAGTAAAGGGCCCCAGATGCTCATATTTTGATCCATTTTAGCTTTTGAACCAGTAAAAATTTGTACCAGTTCAGACCAGGAAGAGTCAATGAAGTAATACCAGGCAATAACTGAGACACCTGGATGGTGCATGGGTCAAACACAGTGTGGCCCTATCGAGGGTCAAGGGGAAAGTGGGAGTTTCCCATAAAGAGATGGGAGGGGAAGCGTAAAGTGCACCTAATTATGTATTCCACGGTATGTACAAAAAATGCCCGTGACAGCTTGCCTCTATTTTGCGGTGAAAATTCTCCGCCTCTTAAAAGCAGGTGTAAACCAACCGCAAGCGGGTTTCCTTGCATATGCCTCCTGGTGAAATGGCAGCAGTAATCCAAGCAAGATGAAGACATAGGCCAAGGAGACGAGCTGAAAGGATTTTTGACACAAGGATCACACTTTTTCAGTTGTGTGAACACAAAATCAATAAGCGTTACAGATTAAGCAGCCATGCAATATTACATTTGTTGTTTTTTTTCTTTGGATTTGCGCAAGTAGGTGGGGTTGGAGAGAACATAATATAAACATAGAATTGAATTAAATAGATCGGCCCCGTTGTCACGATCCAGCTATTTGGATTGGTATCAGTCCGATATTACGATTAGGGGTCTCATTTATAAAACTGTGTGTAGGATCCTTACAAAAAGTGTACGTACGCCCAAAAGCCAAAAATGGCGTACGGCAAAAATAAATTTTGATTTATAAAACCGTGCATACGCACATCTGTAAGCAATGTTCCCTTTATAAATCACAGATTACCCACAAGTGTGCGTACGGGAATCAGCCTCTTATCCCGCCCTGTACACGCCCATTTGTAACCATAAATAGTCAATGCAAACACCTCATCAATGCTGATCAGTATGTTAATGACCCTGGCAGTTGTTCTTTCGTTACGCTGAATCATGACGACTGGCGGGGGAAAAGCTAAAAACTTCTCAGATGCTCGGGCAATGCTGCAATTGCTGCAAATTGAATTTTTTGAATTTTTAATTTCAGCCTGTTCTCGCACAGTGTAGGGAAACCTGATATATAGACTACCTATATTAATAATACCTTCCAAAACGGCAGGCATTACGGCACTCGGGGACAGCTTCGATATACCGGACCTATATAATAAGATTTAACAGAACTATATATTATAGCCAAACAAGCCTTAGTGATGAAGTTGAAGATTATATATAATATTTATATAAAACACTTAGTTGTCTGCCATTTACCGCTGGAAACAGCCGGTTGCCCCCAGAGTGGCGAGGACCTGTATTTGGACCGGGATGGCACAGTTCCGGCGCATTACCCTCTCTTCTGGACCCAATTCAGTACATAGATCCAAGAGCACAGCTTTAGGGAATTTAAATCGGCATATTAGCCAGTCATCGTCATGGTCCCTGAAGTCTCTCTCCCCTGATTCTTCCATCGCCGTAGTCCTCCTGCAGAGCCAGCAGTGCCATCATTACGCACAGGGTCACCGCAGTATATATGTTACAACAATTTGTGATTGTTAACACCTTGCCAAAATCACAGCATCAACTAGTGGTATCCCCCACCCCGAGATACAATTTGAAAATGAAAGAAAGTCTAATAGGCAAACACACTTTTCTTCATGCAGGTTTTGTCACCAACAGTATTAAAGTTTGGACTGATAACGAGGACATTAAGGGTGACGATTGCACGAGAGCTTAACGGCTGTATTTCCAGACTTTGACATTTGATGATATATGCACAGTATTAAAGACAGATATTTAGTTATTTACACTGTGTTCTGCCGTTATCTAATGCTAGGGTATTTTATGTCGGGCCATCTCCTCCTGCGCTCCGTAGCGGACAATGTGGCGGTGAGACAGCGCCGATTAAATATTAAGAACGAATTTTGATTTAAGATTTGAGTTGGATTTTACAAGGTGTTTATGGAACAATTATCACTCAGTACAAGCACAAATAACACTGCTGGATTTAATCTTCATGACAATGTGGATGATATGGAGTGAAGAAATGTGTGTGAGGCATCAATACTTGAACATATTACGAGTAATTGTTATTCCCACATTTACTTTCTGCAGTCTGACTTCAGTTCACCACCTCACCATCTGCGTCGCCAATTCCCATTGTCTCCAAAATGTGCGTACGCATGGGTCAGATTTTGCATGGAGGACCTCACATTCTCCCGTCAGGTTTGTTTTTTATAAATCACAACCTTTGCGTGGGAAGTGGCGTACACACATTTTCAGCCCCGTTTTGTTCGTACGCCACGTTTAGAGATGAGACCCCTGATCTGTGCATCCCTACGATGCAAATTACTTACCAGAGAGGGAGGTGTAACTAACGTGCTGCCCCCAGCAACAAGCTCTACTTTTTTTTTTTTTTGAGGTTTTTGTTTGGTAATGATGAGTGAGTTTTGTAGGTGGTTGCTTTTTCTTTTTTTCTGCTTGGCAGTGGCAGCTCTTTACTGGCATCTTCTACTTGCTTCAAACAAACTGCTCCTTCCTGTGTGCCAGAGGATTTTCACTGAATGTAAAATGATCTGGCTATACATGTCATGGCCCTGGTGATAAACAGTAGTAAAACGGACAAGTATGTATATGAAAATGTCAGGGGTTCCCATTCTCATCGAATAAATGGTACTCATTTTCTGCATTTTCGAAATGTCTTTCGATTTTCAGCAGAAGTATGACAGCCAGGATCTTTGTTTGTTGAGTGTTGTTTGTTTACTCTCATTTCTTCTCAAAGGCTGCTGGACACTGCTGCTGTCTTTTTGAGGCAGCTGTTTTCTGAAGCTCATCTCTCAGTGTCTACAGAAGGAGGGGATGGGTGAGGCGGGGGTTGGGGGGTAATTTGGTTAGGGGAGGTAACTATGAGATATGGCGGAGGTGGAGGCAGGCTTTTTGACACAGCCACTCGCTGGTGCTGTGCTGTGATGTATAATGGCAATACGAGTGAGCTCGCAGAGAGCAGAATGGCCTACACACACACACACACACACACACACACACACACACACACACACACACACACACACACAGCAAATTGCACACAAATTGAACCTATGGGCTTTCCTTCTACCATATCAACTACCAAGCACTAGCCCTTGTGTGCTCTCAGGATTAAGATATCTGTTTGATCTCAGTGAAAGTATTACATGAAAAAGAATAATGTGCAGAACGTCTCTCTGCGAAATTGTATAGAATCCTTTTCCACAAAGGAGCTCAAGCCTTTTTTGCTCTTTCAGAATATGATAGTTTAAATGGCTTTTGCTGAAGCGCTGCCCGGCAGCACACAGCTCAAAGCAGAAGCGAAAGGGGCTGATTTCCTCCCAGACAATGTGATTGTATAAAACTGTGGCTGTTGACTCCGCTTCCATGTTGCAGTAATTGGGGGCAATAGAGGAGCCTGGTGTTTCCCCTCTAGATGAAGTATATGGTTTAGGGTGTGAATCTCAGGAAGAGGATTGTGTGTGTGTGTGTGTGTGTGTGTGTGTGCGTGTGTGTGTGTGCGTGCGAAGGAGAGATATTTCTGAGGGTGTTTATGGGTGCACAAGCACATATTTATTTGTTTGAAAGTGGTGGGATTCCCCGGTGATTGTCAGTTTGATAGCTTGCCTCGTCTATTATTTTAGCTTGTGGTGACTTTTCTCTGAGGAGACTCTAGCACTAATAATGCTGTAGATGGGATGACAGGTTTAGGACTCGTTTGCTGATCTGAGGATTAGAGATATCTGTTTTCAACCTGGTATGTTGTATTAACAAAAGCCTGTGGATCAGATGTTGGAACAGGGACGCTGTGTAGATATGTTAATGTTTTAATTGGCACCCACAAATGCATGCAGTACAACATAGACATGTATGCGCTCACACACACGCAGCCTCAGGCTACATCCTTAACCCTTCTTTCTTTTCCCCTGTGTGTGTGCTTGCGTATGCACAGTATATTTCAATGGCAGGGTGTAATTTTACACTCTGTTTAATGAGGTGACTTTTAAATAAGCAATATATTAGCTTAATAGCAGGCTAACATAAGGCTTGATGAGAGAAATAATAATACGTGCTTATTTATAAGGATGGCATTAAAGAGTATGTGCCCCATTTCTGTGTGCATTTTTAAATTATTTAATAATAGTAATACTTAACAATGTAATGCAATTCAATAGAATACATATTGTCAAGATAAGTAACTTTGTACAGCCTAGTATGCCCAATTTTTGCTTAGACTCCCTGTCTTTCAAAGTCCTTCAGAACAATATGTTGAAATGGAGATACTGCACATACAGGAAGGATCTTCTGTCTTTCAGCTGACATTACATAACTGTGCTATACATACATCATATAAATGGGGTCATTGTGAAACACAGTTCCAACATGTTGTCCAAAGGTCTGATAAAAGTTATGCTGCTTTGTGAACCTAGTGTCTTAAGAGGGAACACTCTTCTAAATGACTGAAGCACATCCACTAAGAGGTCCAAGAACCAATCCACATTGAGCATTGTTTGGCTCTGCTAAAATAAAGCTTCTCCATTCACAACCTTTTTTACTCGACCATCAACTGTCCAAATCTCCAAGTATAGATTCAGAAATGTTGCTGCTTTCTCCATTCAGTTCTCTCCTCAAACCCAGGGACCGCTTCACACTTCTGTAACAATAAGAGTGTAGTGGACAGACATACCGCTAGAATATTTGACCTTCTTCAGTAAGCCAGTCACATTTCTTTCTTGACATTCTCTTCATTGGTAAAGCAGGACATAAAGGCTTGTTTCTTTTTCATCTTGTAGGTTTCCTCCATTGTGTATGCGTGTCATTCAAACGACATACTGCAAAAATTGTCACATTCTCAAGGACAGTGGGGAATGCTTTACATATGTCTATGATCATATTTTAGCATGCATAAAAGGAAACATACTACCTAACAATAAATTGGACCCAGAAGTATAACAAAAACACCATTAGCACAGTTTATAAACAGGTTGAAATTGCTTCATGGGGTAGGAATAGGATGTGGAACAGTAGAGGAAGGGTTGACACATCAACCCCAAAGTTGTGTTCATAACGCCTTCATGAAACCCTAAAATATTTTGAAACAGGAATACATAGAAGTCTCTGCTAGTCTTGTTATCTCTCCCCATACCCAACACACACACACACACACACACACACACACACACACACACACACACACACACACACACACACACACACAGGTTTGTGGAACTATCTTTGTGGGGACCCGTCATTGACATAATGCATTCCCTAGCCCGTTACCCTAACCTTAACCATCACAACTAAATGGCTAACCTTAACCCTTACCCTCACCATAACCATAACCTAATTATATCCCCAATCCTACAACCAAGTCTTAACCCTCAAACAGCCCTTTAAACTTGTGGGGTCCAGCTTTTTGGCCCCATAAAGCTGTCGGGACCCCACAAGTATACTGGACTCCCAGTTTTTGGACCCCACGAATATAGGTAAACAAGCCCACACACACACACTCATCTTCATTGTGGGATGTATGTGTGTATATATGCATATGTGCTTGTGTGTGTGTATTTTTGGTACAAACACCTGTCGTGTGTGTGTGTGTGGATGATTGATGGTTTACAAAGGTGCAAAAAGAAAAAAACACAATTTTCTTCTTCGGTTTCTCTTGCTTTTTTCTGTCCCTCAGCTTGATGGATCCAAATATTCCAAGTGTTTTCGATACCTGAAGAGGAAAGCAATCTCTCTCTCTCTCTCTCTCTCTCTCTCTCTCTCTCTCTCTCTCTCTTTCACACACACATATACACACACACACACACACACACACACACACACACACACACACACACACACACACACACACACACACACACACACAAACCTCCAGGCAGAGAGAGTGAAGCTTGGAGCATGCCTGGGAATATTCTTTCTCAATTTGTGTGTCAGTGCTGTGGATACACGGGTACTGGCGGAGGCCTTCCTTTGTCATGGAAACACCAATTTTTAATCTTGGGTCCTTAAACCAATGAATTCAAGCCTCTCACATTGGCTAACTAACTCACTGACTAATGCATGCTCCCTGGTATAATTGATGCATCTGAAATGTCTGTTAGATCAGGCACCCACACGTTATATTGAAACAAGAGGTGTGTGTAAAGACGCAGAATGAGACGAGCTGAGGCGCAAAGGATCAAACAACACCTGGATTGTTAATAACGTGGCTGGATTAGTATTGGGGCGAAGCATGCTGATTACTGCTAAAAGAAAAGTGCAAACTGAGACTTGGAAAGGAATAATACTTACTTCACAGCATATGGAAAAAAACGTGATAGACTGTGGAAGAAACCAGCTTTGCATATTTGACACAGGAAATGTTTTGGGGTTTTTTTCAGCCTACTTTAATATTAAAGATTCAGTGAGTAAAATATCAGTTCAGTGAAACCTTAACAAGCAGTTACACTGTTTTTGATACATAAAAAAATGCACGTGTCCTAACTGTGAAATCTTTTGACATGAGGATGTTGCCGTCGACCAACTAGACTTTGGCCACACCCATTCTCTACATTTTCACAGGCGGCTCCAACGGTATCCCTGGCTACCGCTGGTAACCTTGGTGATACCGTTGGAGATATGCTGCAGTCAGTGGGCGTTGCCAGGGCGTGATATGAAAGCATAGTTGGAGCAGTGTGCATGTGCGTGTTTATGTGCGTGTGTCTGAGATCCCGACAGCAGCCTCTGCCAGAGCCTTCATTTTGACGTGTCCTTTGATGACGGCATTGGCATTCGAGCAGCCACACACACACACACACACACACACACACACACACACACGCACACACGCACACACACACACACACACACACACACACACACACACACACACACACACACACACACACACACACACACACACACACACACACAGGAGAGGGGAAGGGGGAGAGATTGAGGAAAAGCTGTGAAATATGAAACGGGAGCTTCTAAGTTCAGGTACACGCTTGCACAAACGTGTTAATTAATTGTATAAGCCAGCAGTTTATACAGTTAGAGACAAAGATGTTAAATGTTTTTTATACATGTAGTTTATATACTTGTACTGTATAAACTCTAATGTGTCCATGTCTCTCGCTGTGGGTCTTTAAAAGCCAGAGAACCAGGACTTCTCTTCTGTCCTTCTTACTGTGTAATTTATGGCCGAATAATGCGCCTCACTGACAGTGTACTGTATCTCCTCAGGTACACCTTCTCAGCATGAATTAGCTCTATATTTGTTTGGCTATTAGGATTGGATAATAGGTAATCAATAGAGAAATTAGCATTTGGAACTGCTGATGCAACTTTGAATTGCAGTTCTCCTTGGGGCATGATAAATTAAATCATTAAATAAAAAGTTTTTTAGGCTAATTTATTACAATTTCTAGGTATTTCAGCATTTTTGTAACAGCATTCGTTTGCCCTTATACTTTTTTTAGTTCTTAAAGCCACCCCATTTTGTCTTTCATTTGTGAGTTCAATACTGATAAGATGAAAAGTATACAGGAACACCAATGAGAATGAAGTGAACTGACACTTTCTTTTCATTTTGCTACTTTGTGCTAATCCTACACACTCCTGCCTTTTAATGTGCATAATCCCTCCTCGTGTTATCTCAGGCTAATGTACAAGGAACAGCACAGCAGAGTGGAGGGGATGCACTCGCAGGCTGAAGCTAGCAGCTTCCCAGAGAGGGTTGAGGCGGAGGCCAGCAATGCTCACTCGTCTGTCGAACACGCACACTGTCTGTCTTCCACCACAGAGAGACTCCCTTTAGCCTGGGCTGCCTTCATCAACACATTAGCAATATGCTGCGGCCAGCGTTTTTTCGACTTACTACAACAACACACAGACACTATCCAGAGACAGAGGGAAAAGTGGAGAGGAGGTGTGAAGAACATAGATACTTTTTACAGACAATATGTAGATGCCTTTATTGCCATTCTGTCTATGTTTTGTCTTGTTTCCTTGTCCTCAACCTTGCTTTCACATATTTTCATTTTTTCTGCAACTTTCACTGATGTCTCCACTCCTCCCCCGAAAAGAGAGAGGTCATTACTACACACCCCCGCCAGGTTCTTCATAATCAAATATTTGACCTAATGAAGGGATTTAATTACTGGTTGCCCAGCACTGAAGGTGTCAGATTACTGCTCCCCCTTTTCATTTTCCTTGCAATTTATCACTATCCTGACAGCAAGGGATATGTGTGCGCATGTGCAACTCTGTGTGTATGTGTGTAGCACAAGTGTGTGAAAATATTCTTTGAAGCAGCATGTTGAAGGAGTGAGTGTGGACCTGTGTACAAATTTGTAGTTAGTTGGCCACTTGAGACTGTGATAGCAGAATGGCTCGTTGGAAATGGCATTTAAACTATGCTAATGCTCGTACTTTTTCAGCACAAGCAAAGCCATAATTTACATTCTTTCTGTTGGGAGCCCCCAAAAAATGATCATCATAGTTGTGCACTATTTGCTATTCAGTTTAAAAGGCCTGACTTCTTCATGTTAATACACAGAAGTTGCTATGCATACAAATGAGAGAAATGTGAAAGAGAGAATGTACAAGTGTGTTTGTTGGACGTCAGTGGGTGTAGGGTACACAGTGGTGGCCCTTCCAAGCGTAAAATGAACAGCAGTGGAAGGGTTATGTGTCCAAACCGTTTAGATTTAACTAATGAATTAATAACCAGACAGGATCAGGGCAGGCGGCTGAGGGGGCGAGACAAAGGAGAACAACAACAGAGAGAGGACTGAGGGGTGGAAAGTACTCCTAAAGCCATTCTCTCAGCACGTTGGCTGCCAAAAAATATTAAACATGGAGGACATCTTCACTAAACCCTCAGCTTGACTTGACCTCATATAGACATGCAGTTTATAGAGAGATGAGGTAAATGTACCTAACCTGCAGTTACATGCTGAGCAACTTCTAGATCACTGGTTGATTTAAATTAACCATCAACTTTGTGATTTTGTTGAGGCCGCAATGAAACTACAGTGTTTGGCGGGCATTGCTTAACATGAGGCATTTGTCATTCAGGACAGCTGCTACCAACTGTCTTGAACTGCTGTTTACTATTGAAAATGACTAATTCTTCGTATTTGCTAGGTTACACTACAGACAAACATTCTTGATTCATAGAATCTAAGATACTGACAGACATGCAAAAACACAAATGTTTTTTTCCAGGCAAGTTGAGGCTCGAACATGCAGTACTTCTCTTCTTGTTTAAGTATAACTTTTTTTGTTGTCTTTTTAAACCACCTTCGAACAGGTCTATCTGTATGTTAGGGGTGTAACGGTACACAGAAATCACGGTTCGGTGCAAGTTCGGTTAAGCAGGAAAAAAACACATGCATCATTTACAGCATGTTCTGTTTGTGTGAATACAAATAGTGAGAATTTAGCCTATGTGCATCACCTCACTCTGGATAGTGCAGCTGTTGGCCGATACGGCTTTTCCAGGAATTAATTTTAAAAAGTCTTGCTTCTGATCAGGTTTCTTATAGGTGCAGCTGGGGTCAGGAAATTAACAGAGTATTGTGGGTGTTTCTTAATCTCAAGAATGCAAAGAACGGACTTGTGTTCTTGGGGAGGACGTTCTTGCTGGTTGTTCTTGGAAGAATGAACCCGCAAGTTCACAAGCACAGAAAACGCTGTTAACAGTTTGAGACGATGCATTCTTCCTGTTATTGCTCAACAACCCCAGCACAGAGGCTACCTGCAGTGCTCCAAAATAACAGCTAGAAATAAAAACCACAACAATATAACCACTTTGTATTAAAACAATCTCCGGACAAAAAAACCTCATAATGCTATTGCTATAATATTGAAAAATAAAACTTATTGAGCTTTAATTTTTTTGTTTATGGTTTAGCTCAAATACCCCTTACTTATTCAAAAGAGTGGAACGCGATCCCTACTATTGTTAGTGTATAAGTTTAAGTCAGTTTAAAGATGGTTTAAAGTGGAGTTTAACTCCGAAAAGGCAGTTAACCACAGGTTGCCGGTAATCTTATGATGGACCTGTGTTGTGATATTTAAACAAACGATCAGTCAACGGCGAAATAAAAGCCTCTTATTTACGGGACCACCCGGTCTAAAAGACCTCCAGCTTACAGCGGGGTCTCCGAGCGTGACCGTCCGAGCGACGAGCTAGTGGCCCCGGCAGGCGCAAGCTGGCAGCCGCGTCACTTTATGGAGCCTCTCAACTCCGAAAACTTTGGAGCAAATTGTCCATTCGGCAAAGATTTGCGCAAGACTGCCTATATTCGAAATCTAAACCGTTCATTTCTCGCCTAAAACGTTCTCAGAAGTGAATTTAGTGATGAATAAGATGGCGAAAATTGTTAAAATTGTCCCGTTTTTGGTCTGTCAATGTACCGGAAACACGACCATCATTGAATGCCGAAATGAATGTTGGGATACGGGTACTGCGAAGTTCATACAAGTTACCAACCAATGCATCCTCGGTAAAATGGGCGTGTCAAGAACATTTCCGGGAATCTTAACTGTTCTTGGTGAAATGTGAACTTGTGTATTGGGACAGTACTTTGGCAACACGAGATGACGTTTCAAAGGGACACAAGAACACAAGTCAATAGAAGAACACAGATTGAGAAACGCCCAATGAATACTATACACTAGGGTGACCAGATTTCCCGGAACTAAAACCGGGACACTTTGCACGTGATTGTAGTGCTCGTGCACGCACACGCTTTTTAACGTGAACATGTGCCAGCCCAGATCAGACATAGATACAGACAGATTAGACACAATTTTGCTAACAGCACACGTAGGCCTACTGCTCACAACATAATGGGGTATCTCAGTTAATATTCATGAATTTTCTTGGTATGTAGCCTACATATCTAAGAAATAATATTAAAAGACATTGAGTGAGTTTCGTGTGGGACCAACTTTATTTTTCAGAATTAAAGCATTCTTTTGGAAAATGCACCCACTGAACTTGTGAAAAGGTATTTTTCATTGCATGGCACTAAACGAATTATTTGGAACTGCTGCCACAGGCTTGAACTAAAGTAATGGTAACACTTTACGGTAAGGGTACATGAATTATGAATCCATGCATTAATTAATTCATGATTTGTGCATTACTTCATTCCTTTATATCTTATGAATCATCAGGAATTGAGTTCATAGCCTCTCATTCATGACCTCGTGCATGAACAACACATCAACTAAAGCATTAGGTAAGGTGGGTACATCATTATGCACAAGTTGTGTTCAAATCAGAATTTGCGCAGTGATGACCACATTTTTTTTGCAAAAAAATAAATACTCATGATCATGCTTAATAAATCATAATTCATAATGATGTGCCCACGTACCTAATGCTTTACTTGTGTTGTCCATGTATGAGGTCACGAATGACAGACTATGAAACACGTCAATTCCTGATGATTCATGGCTTACAGAAAATTAGGTTTTGCAGTGTGTGCAGAACGCTGCATAATCATCGCCCTGGACCTAGTGGAGGAAGGGGTAAGCCCTTTGCAAATCTTTAGTGAATGCTGACTTTCTCTTCGGCATTGTCGTAGTAGTGTAGCCTTGCTAGCGATATAGCCTAACCGTTAAAACGAGACAGATAAGAAGAGGCATTGCAACAATGTTTACAAATATACATTGTAACGTTGGCTTCACAAATTATGCAGATGCAGACCGCTACGATTGACTGACACACACACACACACACGCATTGTTAAAATCATACGCTGGACGCTTTATTAGTCTTTCTACATGGGTTTAGTTAATGATCGGGCTATAATAAGACCACGTCGGCTATGTAATCGCTGACAACCGGGACAATTTCATAGTGGTTGGTGTAAACCGGGACATTTTAGCGTCCCGACAGGCTTTTGTCGGGACTCGGGACACGCAACTCAAAATCGGGACAGTCCTGGTCAAATCGGGACTGTCCCGGTCAAACTGGGACGTCTGGTCACCCTACCATACACCAATTTTCAAGTTTAGATGTTTCCACAGAGCACCATCATAATAGTGACAAAGACCTTGGGAGTGAGTTGAGTCCTCAGCCATTATGGTACAGTATGTGCAGACACGAAGAGGACATGTGAGTGAAAAGATGGTCTGTAGATCAAGTTATGCTTCACTTCTTCATAACACGCAACCACTTTTCCACTGTGGTACCTCTCGCGAACACTGTCTCCACGATCTAGATCAAGCGCCTGAGGCCTGATCCTGTTCTGTCGTTCCCATCTCTGCCTCCAGACCCAGTGAGGGTTAAATCAGTGTGAGGGAATTTGAAGGCCTGTCCATGAATTATTAGGCTAATTCGAGCTAATGAGGCAGGTCATGTTGAATGGATGCAGACATGGAGCCAGTGTATGTGTGTGTGTGTGAGTGCGTGACATAAAATGCTGGCATCACTAAACTGCAAAACCACACGTAGGCCTGACCTACTGACCCCTTAAGTTACCATAGCAATCAGTAGTGGTTAAACACTAAGTGTCCTGATGTTGCATTGATTTCCTGGAACTTATAGTGTGTGATATTTTGCTTTGAAAGGTGGCTGTCCTTTATCCGTGCTTTCATCCGAACCTCTATGTAACCCATTCCAAATCAACTGCAGAACTGTTTCTGTTTCTGCTCTCAGTGTCTAAATAGTTGTGTCTCTTCATAGAAGCCGGTTTCATTTTAAAGCAGTCCTCTGTAACCTTACAGCTCGCAGGAATATCAATAGCATTGCCACTGTGCTTTCCTTGACACATCTTAAAGTATCTCCTCCACACAGACCGCACAAGATTCTAGCTGATATATGTGATGCTTTTTAAAAGGCCGGCTGCTCTGACAGACATCTTTGCTTCACGCGCTTTGCCCCTCTCTCTAGTGTCTTGTCGGCTGTGTGGAGCTGTGTGGCTGTTATTCACTGGGTGGCCTTTTACAAGGTTTCTGACATAAAGACGATTTGACCTCCAGTGTGCGTGTGCGCTTAATCACTGAAAGACACAAGGCAAAGGGTTAAGCAGAAATGCAGCAAAGCAATATTTGTGTCCGCCCCAAGCTATTGTATCCTCACAAGGTACCATACCACCAAGTTATACAGTATTCAGTGCTTTTCATGTTCATTGAGGACAAAATTATGGAAAGAGTTATTTGACAACTAATTTCTTGTGTTTGATAAAATGCCTTTTGCATTAGGAGAGGCATGGCTCCCAGTGTCTGTCATCTCTCACCCTGAATGGCTGCTTGACCACAAACTGTAGCCTCTTTACACAGAGATGCCACAATACTGCTGTAAAGAAGATCTGCCATTACGCCGGCTTCGCTTTTTTACACTGAACCAAACAAGACCGGCATAATGCTGCCCTTTTAAATAGTATGCCGGCGTTCCGTAAGTAAAACAGGGTAGATGTTCAACACAACAGCATCTTGTGTGTGTGGGTGGGTGTGGGCTTGTTTAACTATATTCGTGGGGTCCAAAAACTGGGAGTCCAGTGTACTTGTGGGGTCCCGACAGCTTTGTGGGGCCAAAATGCTGGACCCCACAAGTTTAAAGGGCTGTTTGAGGGTTAAGACTTGGTTGTAGGATTAGGGTTAGAATTAGTGAGTGCGTGCGTGCGTGCGTGCGTGCGTGCGTGCGTGGTCCCGCCATGCCGGCTGTCCCTTTAATACAGACATTAGTCTATATCAACGTTTCATTTCCGGGATTCTTCAGGTGCCACTTTCTTTGTGTTGGCATTCTAAACTATCTGTCCAATCTGAGTTTTCTGTTGCACGACTAAAACAACTTTTAAACGTACATATGTTCCACCAAAACAAGTTCCTTCCCGAGGCTATTTTGCAGAGACACTGTTGCTCCGTCCGGTGCTTAGCGCCGCCCAAGACCAATGAACCAGAGCACGTTTTTCTCCCTTTCCTGGAATGTTGTGTGGACTAGCTAGACCCTCCTCCGCAGCGCAACTCTTGCAATACGAGACTACACAGATATTGATCTCAGTTAGTGGGATGAGTTGGAGGGGAGCAGTTCATCTCAGTATCTCTAGGAGTTAGGTCCATATTGGTTGAATCTACCTCTTGATTTATGTCCAATATGGAAATTATTGTCTGGTTGGAACAGTTACAGTGACATATACAGCTGGGTTGTGCAGTAGTGGATGAAGTGGGTGATATGGATAATGTTCTGTATTACGGTATAGGTCATTTTATATGGTGATATCGATATATATCATAATACTGTAAATTGTTTGTAAATCAATCGAGAAACGAAGGATGAAATAACCATACATGTCTCACAAATGAAGATACTTTATCACATTGATGCAAAAGTCATATAAAAATCCAATATTGCTTACAGTAGTTTCAATATTGCCCACAAAGAGCCTAATGCACCCAGAGATATTAAAATCATAGGTACCATGGTATAAATGGCAAAATGTCTGACAGTTGACAAATGTATGTCTCACGGTATATTAAACACATCTGTATGGGTAATATATAACCATCACACAGCATAGTGTTGTTGCTGTATAATCTACTTTAGATAAGATTATATCTCTGTTAAGAAACAGTGAGTAAACAAAAGTATTTTAGCCACATTTCCATTGGCTTATCATTAATCATTGATCTGACGTTATCCTCTCATCTTTTTCAATCTTTTATTCTCTGTCTCTCTCATTTTACCTCATGTTCTTGATAATCAGAAGCACTCCATTTTGATCAGTGCAAACGTCAGTCATCGTACTGAATTTAGTTCAGTCCTTGAATACATCTTGTGATTTTAAGCTGTTGTAGGAGTTGTAGCCTGATATAAGGATAGAAGACCTGTTTATTTGCTACACATTCTGCAAAAAAATATGTAACATAAAACATTTGAATCATATAATCTTTGTTGTTGTGACATTTTGAAGTCATTTTATTACCTTTTAATATATAATAATATATAATATTGCTTAATATATTTATTAGTCTATTGATCTGGTTAGAAATGTTATATGCAGTTTAACATTCACAGTGTTGTGGTTGTTCAGCCAGTGTATATAGTCCTTTACAGCAGTTTCTTCTGTTTTGCCACAGTTTACTTATTGTGGTGCTTGTTTTTAAGATAACAATTTAAGTGGTTTTAAAAGTGTGTAGACCTCAAAGGATTATATCTAACCTCCTCACTGTAAACACAGTATGTTGACTGTGTCAGAGGGCTTAATAGTTCCATTTTCAAATGCTCCCTGTGGAACCTGAGATCTGATGTTATCACTTCTTCTGGATTTTATTTTTCTTGATGAAACTTGGTCCAATGTTGATATTTCTCTGAATACGGCATGTTCTCAGGGATATATGTTTCTGAATAGGCCCTGGTCTGGTGGAGGACTTTCATTTTTTTTTTTTTACGGCTGAAACGATTATTCCATTTATCAATTAGTCGATTAATTAAAATATCAACCGTTTGTTGACTTTTCAAACATCTGGTTTCAGATTCTCTAATGTAAGGTTTTGCTTTTCTAATATTATTGCAATCTCAATAGTTTTAGGGTTTTTCAAATTGTTTGGACAAAATAAGCAATTACAATGTGTCACCTTGACACATTTTTGACTACTCTGACACTTTAAAGACAAAATTAATTAATTGAAAAAATAACAAGTAGGCCTCATTGCAGTTTGCATCGTGATTTCTTTGATTTCTCTAATACCCAGGACTTTAACCAGCATGTTTCTACAGACTACGCCCTTGATTTGTTAATAACTCATGCTTGTAAACATATAAATTTCTTGTTATGCCTTTAAATTGCTCACTTATTTTGACCTTTGAGAATGTATAAACAACATATGTTATGTATTTTTACATGAATAATGACTAACATAGTTAATCCATTTCACAACCCACAATGTGAAACCCTCCTCATGTTGCCTTTTTCATGCCAGCAATGACAAGAGGAATAAAGACTTTTAAGTCCCTGCCAAAAACACACACACACACACACACACACACACACACACACACACACACACACACACACACACACACACACACATATACACACAGAGAGGACCCTATTGGCAGGTAGCTTTCTGTCTCAGTATCCAGTCACCTCTGCTGCAGCGCCAAGAGTGCAAGAGGCCTCTCGGTTGCGTTTGAAGTGTAACAAGCCGCCTCTGTCCTCGTACATGTCGCAGATGGGGAACCCGAGCTTGGCATCAGGAGAGAGAAGGGGCATCCCAGTGAGATCTGTCACAGGAAACAGGAAAGAGTATAAAAGCATGGACACGTAGAAAGGGAAAGTACATGGCACACGCACAGTTGGCCACAATTTTGATAAAACTTAACTCGTTATGTTATTTTTTAAAGCAGAAATGTTTCCAGCCTCTAAAATGTAAATATCTGCTGGTTTTAAACTGATTTTCTTTTGGTTTTGGCCTATCGGTCAAACAAAACAAGTTATTTTAATGTCCACGTGTGTTCTGGAAAATTGTGATGGGCATTTTTCTCTATTTCCTGAAATGTTATAGACCAAAAGATGAATCGATAAATTTACAACAACAACAAAAATCAGCTGATTATTTAATGATGGAAATATTTGTTAGCCTTAGCTGGACCACTCTATATCTTTATACATACATATATACATAGGATTATGTTGATTTGTTTTTGTTCCGAGCTAATTTAATCCCAAAAACCTGTGATTTATATCAACCTTTCTTTTGTTCTGGTGCAAATATGTCAACAAATTTCCTCAAAAATGTATGCAGACATGCTTGTAAAAGCCATCATGTTCAGACAGAAAGTACAGACAGGTTGTGTCTAGACACACACACACACACACACACACACACACACACACACACACACACACACACACACACACACACACAGTGCATGACAGACAGAGGAAAGATCAGAGATCAGATGTACACAGGCGGTTCAGTGCAGACGGTGCCGCTCACATCTCTATTGGCGTCTGGGCCAGAAGAGGAGACATCAGGTAATTAAAAAGAAAAGTGAGAGAAAGAACAAGAGAGGGGGTGAGTGGGAGGGAAGGAGAGAAAGAGGCCAGTAGGGACAAAAGATAATGGACAACCTCATGCAGCTTCGCCTGAAAACATAACTTGTCATTAGCAGTGCCATCAACAACCGCCATGTTAAAGCCTGGGGTTCTGCCACAAAGCCCGTCACGGATATAAGATGCAGAAAGTTCTCCTGGAGGGACAGCTGCCTTGTTTTGTTATCGCTGTCAACATCAAACATCACATCTTACATTTGTAGATGGGGTTTGATTTGCTTATGTCTGTGCATTAATGCATGTCTGTGCACCATCTCCATGTGCACAGTGCAGCATTGCTGTGCGTACTGCATGTGTGCGTTAGGGATGCACCGATGCATCGGCTGAACATCGGTAACGGGCGATATTTGCCTCGTTAACTGCCATCGGCCATCGGGGAATAAAAATGACATTCGCCGATAATTATGTGTCATGAACGCTGTGCTCAGGAGAAACTTTTTTTCCCTCTTTTTATTTGGACGGGGGGAGAGACCGAGACGGAAGAGGGCACCCGCGCACTCTCCTCAGTAACTTAGATTAAACAAAGAAGATGGCGGTCGTGTGGCAATATTTTACAGTTTCAGAGAAAGATCAGCGTTTTGCAGTTTGCAATACGTGTTCCATTGAAATTTCAAGAGGGGGGGCTGTTAGAAAGTCAAGTAATAAAGATTACCTGCAAGCTGACCAAAAACGGAAAAATGAAGCCGCCAAGAAAGCGCAAACCCCCGGTAAGACTCAGACTTCAATTGACACGGCATTTGAGAAAGCCAAACAGCTGCCTCCAGACAGCGCCAAAGCGAAACAAATTAATAACATAATTTATTTATTTCACTTGTTTTTGCATTTACACTTGATGTATTTTTTTTTATTTATCAGAAAAATATTTTTTATTGGGCCATGAAAATAATCTCATTGAGTAAGTTTTTGTTTATCAGGCTAAAACCACTCAAATAATTTTGTTGGGCAATGTACTGAAACAATCTTTTCATTGATTAGTTAGCAGTCAAAGGTTTTTGAATGTTATTTTTCAGAAAAGAACTTGTCATAAATAAGGTTATAACTAATGTCAACCAGAAAGTGACATTAAAGGTTGTTTTTGTTTCATAAATTGGTCTGATTGAATTTGTGCTCATTCTAGGATAGTGTGATCAAGAGCCGAAAGACTTGTATGTTTCCGTGGCACAAGAAAAACAAAAAACATCGGCATCGGCCAAGTTGTTATGTTAAACATCGGTATCGGTATCGGCCCAGAATTTCCCAATCGGTGCATCCCTAGTGTGCGTGTATGTGTGCCTGTCCAGTGGTTAAATATTAAGATGGAACTGTCAGACTTGCTCAGGAGGAACTTTGCTTCCAGGCACGTCCACCTTGGGCTCCCAGCAATCGAAAGAGGAAAAATGAGAAGGAGAAGGTGAAGAGGTTCAATCATTTGTGGTTTAAGGTGAAAACAAAAACACGACTACAGAGAGAGAGTGAAAGTTTTCACAGAGAAGGAAGAACTCCAAGTGACAGATTTCTGTCTCTCTACCCACATCCTTCGCTCCAGTCATCTGCCCAGTCTGATAGAGAGAGACAGAGAGGAGGGGAGAGAGACACTGAGCTGTCATAATGAAAATACAGTATGTTTTCATTTTCTGTTTATTTTCTGTTGTCATGGCAGCGGTAAGTGAAGTTAGCTTGTGTCAGGTACCTGTTGGTTTGACCCCCGTCTTTGAAGTTGACAAGCACTCGGAAAACACACTGAGGAGTTTGGATGGTTCACTTTCACACACCCAGACAGGCACATGCACAGGGAAACCAAGCATACACACACACACACACACACACACACACACACACACACACACACACACACACACACACACACACACACACACACATGATCTCAAATACTAAGTACTGTATGGCGGGGGGCATGAAAGTGTTGAAATCGAAGTTGATTGGGGTCTCTGTCTTTAACACCCCCACCATCATATACTGTATGTGGCTGTCCATTTCATCTTATAGGTAGATATGGAAGGAATGAGCGTGGAACAGAGATGCAAAGAACAAGTTGTGGAATAGACTAGACCAAACGCACAAAAGTTTAAATAAAGGTTGTGTGTGTGTGTGTGTGTGTGTGTGTGTGTGTGTGTGTGTGTGTGTGAGAGAGCACAGAGACGAGCTAGAGAGAGAGACTTGGTTATATGCAGTGTTGGGAAGGATACTTTCAAAACGTATTCCGTTACAGAGTACAGAATACATGCCCAAAAATGTAATTTGTAATGTATACCGTTACGTTACTCAATCTGAGTAACGTACTCAATCTGAGTAACGTATTCTGAATACTTGGATTACTTCCACATTGAATTGCATTTTATAAGTAGGAATGCGGCCATCACATACAGCTTACTAAACAGGCCTATTCTGGTGTGTTCTTCTGTTCCAACTGGCTGAATGTGTACCTAAACAAGCAGATACATTTTTGTATTTATAGTCCCGAACTGCATACTACAAAAATCTAACCGCAGTCTAAGCTACCATGAGCTAATTTTAGCTAACGTTAGCTAACATGTCAAACGGGGCTAGTCTTTCAACGGCTCTGGGGATAGTAAATCAGCATGTAGGAGAATGTAAAGTCGCACGTCAACTATAAAATAGCAAGGTGAGCAGTAAAACTACAGCAGACGACTACCCTTGGCTAAAGATAACTTACTTTAAGAAGCTTCTTCAGGTTGGAGGTGGAGTAATTTGGACGCTGAAAGGAAGTTGGTTGCTGGTAAGCAGAAGTTGCACTGCACTGTTATATTTCGTTCTCCCTTCTCATTCTTTAATGTGAAATGCTACAGTATTTGAATTTCCAAGATAGAAACGCATTCCTGCCCTTGCTCTGTTGTGCCGGTTCCGGCTCCATCTTTACCTCTATCAGTGATCATGCAAATAGCTAATTTTTTCGTTTTCATATTGGGGATTCTGGGAAATGCATGGAGTTGCGAGAGTGAATAAACTCGTGAAACAGAGAAGTATCGTCATGTAATCCATTGATTTCAACAATGTAACTGTATTCTAAATACCAACTATTTAAATTGTAACTGTAACGGAATACAGTTACTCATAATTTGTATTCTGAATACATAACGCCGGTACATGTATTCCGTTACTCCCCAACACTGGTTATATGAGCAAACAAAAAGCAAACGGGGACACATTAGTTCTGTCTCTGCACTTCCTCATCTTTAAACCTTCGCCTGTAAACAAACTGAAGCAAAGGTCCAACATGCCGGGGAAAAAAAATGAATAAGTAAAACAAAAAGTCACACATGCACATTATTCATGTGGTGTGCTGTCCATTTGACTGCATGTGCTGCTACGTCAGTGCAGTGAAGAGGTAGAAAAGTGGCCCAGCTCTCTCTCTCTTTGCTCCAGCTGATTTGAAGTGAACGAGTCTCTCGTTCTGTACGCCGTGTAAATATTTCAACAGTTCAGGCGCCCGCGCTAAGCCTAGCCACAGCGCTAACATGTCATTGACCATTAGTGCTAACCTGCTGCTTCTGCTTCTCAGCTTTATCCTCTCCTTGTTTTGTTTCTCACAATTTTCATTTTGCTCCATTCCCTGTGTGTTATGCAGTTAGTTGTGTGAGGACTTCCTGTAGTTAAGGTGTTATCCATGAAGAAAGCTGCTGGTGTGTGATGTTTATTCAGATTTTGAAGAATAATTGATTGTGAGAGATTGAGAGGCAACTCTTGGGGTGCTGTCCCTCCTAACCTAAACTAACCTTGTTTGGGTTCAATCAATCTCTGGTGTATTTGCCCGTTTGGTTCAAATCTCTTGGGTGGGTTTGAACTCTGGTGCTGACTAAAAAAACATGTTTTGGCCTTGAACTGTCACAGAAGTGATCTTATAAGCGATCCGTATCAGCAACATGCAAAATATTTGGTAACCATGGCTCTTGGTGACCACCGGAGGAGATAAATATGCACATGAGGCTCAGTGAAGTGCTGCATGACTTGCTGTCAGTCACGATGATTGTGATTTCTCCACAATGGTTCATGTAGCGCTGATGTAGAATTAAGTACCTGTCAGTCTTCACGTTTTCTCTCCTTGGTTTGTTTGTAATTAGCCAGTGAGAACAACGAACTGGACCAGAACTAGAAGGCAACATAGCCTCGGTGCAGACCAAATTAACCAAACTAGGTCTCCATAAATCAATATGCTTTAGAGCTAGGTATAAAGTCAGTACTTTTTGATAGAGATTGAAATGTGTCCATGGCTCATAATATCAAAAGTATCAAAAACTGTCAATGAGTGTTTGTTTTTTTGTTTTGTTTTTTATGATCAATTTGTTATTATTTTTATATTTTTGAACATAGAACATACAGAACAAACAACTAAAATCAAACAAAAACCAAAACCCTCTCCCACCCCCCACCCTCTGCGGTCTCGGGGAAAACAAAACAAAACAAAAATCACACCTTGCCTAGTTGCTCTCTTCTAATTCTGTGTTGAGATCATTAGGACCAATACCTGTGCTGCTGCGTTTTTCCATAGGTCTATAGTTGATGACTTGGCTTTGTTAAACCTTGCTGTAGAGAGCTCCAGCATAACTATGTCTAGGAAGTACGCCAACCACTGTTTTATACAAAGCGAGTGGCGGGGGGAGCCAGCGTTCATTTTCTTGGTTGCGGTTGATCCGGCTAGCCAAATTTTCTTCTGTCTCCCAAGCAGATGTAATTTAGAGTCGTCATTAAGTAACAAAACAATTGGGTCAGTAGGAATTCGACATCCTATCACATCAGATATTATTGATGTTGTTTTATTCCAAAAGTCATGCACCTGTTCACACTCCCAGACCATGTACAGGATTGTTTCTAGCTTGTTTTTTAAAACTCATTCTTTGATCATCTTTTTACAGTTTCTGATAGGAATTTTAGGCTCTTTTATTTGATCAAAGTTCTTGTATAGTTGCTTTGTTTAGATGACTTATTACATTTGAGAAGATTTGCTTCTTTTTTAAATGAAAAAAATAGTTTTGTAGAAAAACCTGTCTGTGTCTTTCTTCTCTAAGTAAGCTGCGAGAAAGGTATTGTTTTGGTATTGTTACAGTAAACATAGGTATCAGCACTAGTATTGAACATCTTCAAATTAAAAGTAAAATTCTAATGCATCTTATAAACCATCTTAGTGAATATTCAAAGAAACCAAGTTGTTTTCTGACCTCCTTAACCTTTTGACAGCAGGTGGAGACGGTGGTTGAGCATGTGCAGTATGTCTCCAGAGGGACACAAATAAGGAAGGTCTGTAAACAGAGGATGGTTGCACAGGGTGAACAAAAAACCAACAAAATATGCACACATGATTTTATAAAACTTTCTTTTGTCTTTTATATGCATGCACACACACACACACACACACACACACACACACACACACACACACACACACACACACACACACACACACACACACACACACACACACACACACACACAGTACAGAGGACCGATCATTTAAGAGAACAACAGGTCTGGCCTGTCAACTGAGGCACAGTCAAAGTCAAATTGATCTAGAGGCAGATCTTATTGGTGTACACTCTATTTGGCTGTAACAAACACACTCCACAGACGTGAGTCATAAGCTCTAGGTTGGAATCTTTTATAGTGACTTTGGTCCTAGTTGCTAATCCATCTCTACCACATAGATGTTGTTCTGTGGATGTCTGTGTATGAGTTGTGTGTGTGCTTGTGTGTGTATGTGAAAATATTGAGGGAGCTGATGGATGAAACGAGCTCCTTAGGAGTCCCAGTTCTGCGTTTAAACCTGCCAAAGATTCACACTGAATAAAAAAGACTGAGAGAACATGGAGGAGATGGAGAGGTGGTGGTGACAGTGACAACCTGACAAACAGGTGACTTCAGATATGTTGTTAAGTTAAAGCGTAACTCTCGCCAAAATGCAACCTAGGGTCTTTTTGTGAATGTACCCGAGTCAAACTTTTGTTTAAAAGCATATTTAGGACGGAAGCGCCACTTTTAAGATGTGCCGTATTTTCATTTTTCGGCCAAATGGTCTTTTGAATGAGAGTAATAGGGGCACTTTTATGCTAGCCTCAAAATAGCTATTTTTTAAAACACTAAGAAGGCTCGACACAACATGAAACTTTGCTCCAAGTATCAGCAGGGGCTCTACACATGAACTGCCCCGGTGCGCAAGGGATATACTAAATCTGTGGCTACTTGTTTTGATATCGACTCGTTTTGACTGCCGAGCTGGTAGTGGCCGGAAACAACAAGAGCTACGGTGAGTTGTTCAAAACCTTTCTTTTTAGTAAACTCTGTGAACACAAACAATGTTCTCAATGCTTTCATTAAGGTGTAGAGCCCCTGGTGATACTTGGAGCAAAGTTTCATGTTGTGTCGAGCCTTCTTGGTGTTTTGAAAATAGCTGTTTTGAGGCTAGCATAAAAGTGCCCCTATTTCTCCCGTTCAAAAGGCCATTTGACTGAAAAACAAAAATACGGTACATCTTAAAAGTGGCGCTTCCGTCCTAAATATGCTTTTAAACGAAAGTTTGACTCGGGTACATTCACAAAAAGTCTTACGGTTTACGGCCACCGCCTGCTGGAGCACAAAGCATAGTCTGTTGCACTTATACACTGTGAATTTAGGATACAGTAAGACCATTGCATTCTTTCATACTATAAAACAGTAGTTCAAATTTTGAAAAAGAAGTGACGGCCCTATGTAGTGGTACAGCATTGACCTCTGCTATATTTTTGAAAGCACATCTCCTTTTTATCTGTCCAAGCATGTTCTCCTGCTAACAAGATAACTTTCAGACAGTGTCACAACATCCCCTTTATGATATGTCCAGTATTGGTATCTCTCGGTCATATTTTGTCACATGTGCCACTCCTTTTTAGGCCACCCCAAACAAAGTGTCAGCCACTGTGTGTATGGGGTTCTGTTCGACGACTGTCCTGTCTATGTTAAAGTGAGGTCCAAGTCTGTCTGGTGTGTCTTAGCTAATTAAAGCTGAATTATTGATACTCTAGTGAATTATTCAGAGGGGATAATTAGATATAGAAACAATGGTAAACAGGTACAGCTGCACAACAGAAATAAAATGGAGAGGGACAAGGGGACGGTATGGCCTTTATTCCTCTGGCTCTTTGCCAGCCCCTCTCTCTCTCTCTCTCTCTGTGCCTCCCCCTCCTGTTTCATTCCCTTTCTTCCATGTTTATATCATTCACATAACTCCTAGCCTGATGTCTCTGTCCTTGACTCTGCAGTGTTCATCTCTCTGTTTCACCCTTTCTTCTGTCCCTCCTTCCTTCCTTTCCGTCATCCCATCCTACCTCACTCAGTTTCTTCCTCCCTTACCTCCTTTTTCTCGTCTCTACCTGCTCTTATCTCCTCTCTTCTGTGCCGCACCCATTAGACTTTCCTTCTCCCTGTTGCTATGACATTAGCTAGCTGTAGCAGTGTCAGGCCATTCTTGAGGGATGAGACTAAAGAGCTAAGTCTTGCTCTTTTCATTTAATTACTCTTCCCTCTCTTTATCCTCGCCTCCCTCCCTCCTCCCAGCCTCGTTCCCCTGTATATCACACCCTACCTTACTCTCCCTCCCCTTCTTTTCTCTCTCATCCTTATCCTTTGTATATCCCTTTTTTCCACCTTACTGTACCTGTCTTCATGCATGCATTCTCTCCCTGGTGTTCTTTCTGTCTCTCTGTCTTCATCTCACAAAAAGATGAGGAGGAGGAGGAGACTGGAGGGACATAACATCACACCCACATCCTTCCTATGAAATTGTTTGGATCATGTGGGATCCTACACAACTCCACCCATTTGCCTCTTCCTTTTTGTCACCGTCTTTTTGGCGTAAATCCATATAAAGTGAGGCTACTGATTAAAAATGTGTTGCTTAATCCAGCTGTGTGCACACATACATGTGCACACTATAGTTCTGCAAAGTGTGTGAAGGTGTGGTTGTCTGCTTCTGTGTGTTGGCCCAGGCTTGACCTTGATTACCACAGTGACGGTGAGGCTCCTCATTAGTGCTGGACTGGAGGAAACAGTTGGGTAATGAGGGAGCAGTATTGTCCTTAGGCACACAAACACACACACATGCACACGCGTACACACACAGATGCCAATGCACCACTTTGTATTAGTGCTTGCATGCACCTGCTGACACCTGCGCTTATGCAAGATCTCCTACATAAGCCTCATGCGCACACACACACACACACACACACACACACACACACACACTACTTCTGAGTACATCTCAGTCTCATGGCCCCCCACTCCGTTGTCTCGCCTCACCTTCTGTTTAGTGTTTTTTTCTCTCCCACACACATTCTGCCTCTTCCCCCTGTCTCTGTCTTCCTCTCTCTGTTCTGCCCACCAGACCACCCTGCCCAATGAGTTTTTACGGGCTTGGAGAATCACAGTGTTGCCCTCTGGTGGTAGCGCTCACATGTCAAAGGGAAATGCCTTAAATTGTCCACGCAGGCTCTCATAAGTGTGATTTTGTTCAAAATCAACTTTAATCATTAGACACAGAATGCATCACCTCTAGTTTTACTGCTGTCCGACACTGCATAACGCAGGATTATGGCATTATGTAGTTAAGTCTTCACATGTTTTGTCCTTTTATTACTCTTATTTTGAAATTTAGCCTACTCTTTTGCACCATTCCTTGCCACATAGCCAAGAATTGGCCGCTCACTACACTTCGACACTTTAGAGCAATGTTAGCAGCTCTGTCCTGCTAAATTGACGATCGTAGGCCAGTTTTTGCCCATCCCTGTCGAAAATCAAAGACCCGTTGTTTTAAAAGATACTAAGAATGTCGAGCTGTAAATCTGCCGCAGTTGTAAACTGCACATGTGCCATGCGAGAATGGAAAGCTTGACAGGCATAGCAACAGTAACTAAGGGTGGTGAGGCTCAATTCCTCTATGGTTTCGTGCCAGATGTGTGCACATAAATTTAAATGAATTGTAGCGTGATGTTAAGGCTGTTTGGGCTACGGTGTGTTATTCACTGTATAATCCTACCTTCTGCTTTATAGTTTTTCCACAACTGACCAGGTCTTCCCTTCACACATACATTATGTAGGCTGGTTGCAGTACACATACCGTCACCCAGGATCATGCATACTAAAAGTTATATTGTGTGCACAGACACACACTTGAGTAAAAAGGTTCACACTTTTTGCCCATAAAAGGTGGTTTATCTTGCACTTTCTTGTATCTATGAGCTCCCATACATGTTAGCTCTACAATAAGAATGACTGACTTTGGTGGAAAACAAAGAGGCTCTGTGGTCCGTGTGGCCTCAGTTCACTGATGCTCCCATAGTATCCCAGCTTCACCAGTCGTCTGCAACCACTCAAGTATATATATAGTTGTCACGCTTTCGTCTTTGCACTTTCATGGAGAGAGTTGTCATAGTTTTGTAAAATAAGCGCTGACATGCTGGTGTTAGAATTCTCTTTTTGCCTTTTATGTAACAGGAAGCAAATATGGTGCATACACAATCAAAACATTCTTTTGGGTTAGTTTTAGGTCTTCATAAATACAGTAATTTGATAAGTTACCAGCTAGTTGTTAATATACTAAAAGTCCATTTTAATACTTAGGCACAGCAATATTTGGTACTTTTTTGGAACATTAATTGTATACATTTATAAACATTGGATGTACAGGTTGTCTACAATTATAAGTAATAAAACTGAATGAATCAAAAGCAATTCATTATTGAAACTTTTTGTCTCCTTCAATGTAATTTGTTCCAGCCTGTTGATATCCATGTGTTTAGAGGTTGAGTTTGCGTTCAGTTTTCATTAACACAGAGATGAAAATGAGTTTCCGCTAAGCCAAAGTGAAACAGGCAGGAAATATTTCTGTAGAAACAACAGTTGAGTTGAGAGAGGAAATAATGTGATGCACATCAAATAACAGGTGTTTTTAGTGCCATAGTAATATTACAGGTATTCCTTCCTCAATCGGATAAACATTTAAAATCCTGATACAGGACTACTATTAGAGTCATTTAGAGTCCACAGACTGAAATTGTCTGGGGTGCACACTAACCAAAGCAACAGTTGTCCTTATTACTGCCTCCTCACCTCATCAGCACACTAACACACACACACACACACACACACACACACACAGTGGTTCATACATACGGAATTCTTAGAATACTAGTGGGAGGCCTTGGTTGTCTTTTTTTTCTTTTGGAAACATGGATACCTTTTTGTAAAAAGATAAAAGATCTCAATCTTTTGCAGCTCTGATAACACTATAATGCTGGTGATTTTCCTTTACTAGTAAGTGGATTGTATTTCGGTGTGTGTAGATGAATTCAAGGCGCACGTGAAAGGGAATGTTTGTAGTAACAGATTTGTAAATCTGTATGGACCCGAGATGTCTCTTCTCCTTCAGTCTCTCTTCTCCCTCGCCATCTATCCAACAAGAGTCTGATTAATTCTCACAATTTTCCAGCTTTGATCGCTCCTTTCAGAAGCAGTGCAACCAGAGCCGTCGACTGAGCGAGAGAAGGATCTCTTATGATTCAAAGGTAGATAAGGGACTCTCTCCCTCACACGCTGTCTTCCTGCATCTGCACTTCCACGGCGTTCTGACAGATTTCAGTGGAAAAGGGGAGGAATGTGAAAATTCAAGAAGCAGGAGGCTAGGATATAGGTTAGAGAAAAAGATAGAGGCAGATAAAAGAGGGATAGGTTAAGGGGAAAATCTTTCATCTGTCACACAGATGCACCTAGCTGATATAAAATGAATAAAAATGTGCAATTTGTGTGTATTTATATCACTTACCTAAAAAACAAAGTTTATGAATACAGAGAATGACAAAAAAACTAAACAATTGAACAAAAATGATTGAAGGACAAGATGGATGTATCCAGTTTATAAGGGAGAGTTTTAAGCAAAGCACTAAAGGAAGTGAGCTTCGGTGAGTCCCAGACTGTCAGACACATTCTGAGCTCTGTCAGCAAAGGTGTGGTCACCTTTTGGCTTATGCCAGAAGTTCCCTGTCTGAGCATCTGAGACTGCATTCAGGCTCATAGGAAATAAACTGGAAATGTAGTTCAAAGCTGTAAAAGTTGCAATCAATCATACATTAAAGTCACAGCACATGTGCCCAAATGAGAGGTATACAGTATGACCTCAGTTTGGTTCTTTTTAACGTCTTAGATACAGTTTGAGGTGTGCTCACTTCTGTTATATAAAAACTTGGAGAAATATGTCTATTAATTGAATTAACACTCAAAACAACCATCACTTTTTTGTTGAACAGGTAATCTCAGAGTTTATTTTTATTTTTTCAACATATTTAATCAGTTTTCTAGATGCTGGACTTAAACACAATCATGGTGGCACATCACATGTTGATTTTGTACCACAATTGTCGCACACTTCATCACCACATGCAGAGAGAAGTAAATCAAGTTGTCAGCAGTGGTCAAAGACACATAACATCACAGAGGACATATTTGATTAGCCCGTGATGATCTCTAATAGAGAAGAAAGATGGCCCAACAGAACAGAATGAACTGGCCTTACAGAGACAGCTTGTTCCCATATGAAATATATTTCACCAATCTTTACACTTTGCATTTTCTGCAGGTGTCGCACAGCTTCATGTATCTCATCATGGAAGCTTAGTTTTTTTTATCAGAAGTTACACTCAACAACACACTCACACATGTGTAACATGCTTCCACAGTTAGCGTTCCTTGCTCTGCTTGTTATGAAATCAACAGGCAAGTCAGCCCAATCCTGTGATCTCTCCTGGTGGCCTCAAGAGACTTGTGCTTATATGTGCATGCGCATGCTCGTTTCTTTGCCCGTATGTGGGGTCAAAAGGGTGGAGAGCAGGGGGCAACTCCCAGTTATAGCAAACATTTCATTGGCTTTTGTTGCTGCCCTGACACATTTTGATTGGCTGTCAGGTCCAGCAGTCAGAGCAGGTAGGGGAGGGTCTTCATTCTGCTCTGTTGCTAGGTTACAGGTATACCCAATAGATGTGGAGATATAGAGATAGAGTAGAGATAAGGATGGGGATGGGTGTGGATCTGAGCATGGATCTGTGTGTGTGTGTGTGTGTGTGTGTGTGTGTGTGTGTGTGTGTGTGTGTGTGTGTGTGTGTGTCTCAGCATCAGGGAGCAGTCGACAGGTTTGAGGGTCAGGAGGGTGTAGGGAAGAGTAAGACAGAAGGGGAGTGACAACAAGTGAGAGATACAGAGGGATTTCTTGAAAGTGAGAAGAAAAAGCAGGTTTATTGTTTTAGCGCAGAGTCTTGTTCATACAGACAAACATAATTTATCTACATTCCAACAATCCAAACTGACAGCTTATCCAAACAATCAAAATGGAAGAGAATATGGAGAGATCTGAAAATGCCAGAATTTTCTTGCTGATTCATTTTGTTTTTACATAACCCAGATTTCATCAAAATGTCATGTTTTTTCCCCACTGACTTCTACGGTGGCCCTGAGAGGCCACTGCACTGCAACTTAAGAAAACACACGCTAATAGAGCACAACACGCAACAATAAGAGAACACACGTAAATAGATCACATCACACAACATTAAGAAAACTCACGCAAATAAACCACAACACGCAACATTAAGAAAATGCACGCACATGAACCACAACACGCGACAATAACAAAACGCACGCAAATAGACCACAACACAACAGAAGTGTTTCCAGCGGACACTTTTAAGTGATGCACACATCTGGCTTGCTTGCTGCAGTTTGACGTCTTAACTCGGCTATCCGTCAGTGGTGTTGGGAAATCAGCTAAAATGTAAGTTTTTTTGGCTTTCATTGACATTGTATGATTCTGATATTAACTATTGCAGATATCTGCTGTTAAACTAGCGATAGCCTTTTGCTTATTCTAGTTAGACTTTTGCTAACTAAAGTTTTGATGTTGTCAAATTGATTAAGATAATTTCTTAATTTTCTTGTGCTTTGTCTGCTAATTCAATTTCGATATACACACAATTGCCATAAATATTAAGTCATAACATATTATAACCTTTATTTAATGTTCATATTTTAATGGGAATGAGACAGTGAATTTGAAATATTGATTTTTTTTAAATGTCCCGATCACAGTAACATTTAAAATACCCGTTTCAACGCTGTAAGTTCAGTCACTCAGGGGCTGCTATGTCAGTCAGGACACTGTTTTTTTACACCTAGAAGATGTGCTGATTTGTTTCTTGAAATGATTAGATACAACTCACTAGAATCTTAAGACATATTACAATAAATAAAACAATAAATGTTCTTTAGGTGAAAAAAACAGGCTGAATCAGTGGTTGTTGTTGAACATCAAAAGACAGAAGTGGACTACTTCTGGCACTTTCTCCTCTCATTTCACTCTGCAGACAGCACTTTGAAGATCAGCTCATCACAGGTAAGTCAGATCAATAAGATTCATTAAGAAGAGAGACTTACTTTTCTTTCAATTCATAAAACATAAGAATCACTATTAAGAAATGATTTTTATTTAGTGTAATTATTTCATAATAAAAGTAAAATGTGAGTACTGTGTCATACACTCAGCCACAATGTTCAGAGGAAATGTCTGTGTATTATAATGTATATAATAAGTGAATACACAATGGTCCTGCACTGAAGCAAACCTCCATACACCTGGTCTGACAAGCTGGTATGTATGTGATGCATTGCCATATTTCAAGTCTTCCTTCAATTGTCTTGCTTTAACAGGAAAGCTATCCACACGGTGAAAACAGAATGACCACATAAGGAAAACCTGAAGATTGCAGCGTGTTTGGTGCCATCCTTCTGGGTGTGGAGAAGGAAGACAACATGGACATCATCCTCTGTTTTCAAAAGACTTATGAAGATGATATTACCATCAAAATACAGTTCAGATTTTCTGATGTAGACAGCCCATTTTTCATTAGCAGTATATATGGATCACTGAAGAATCACTCTTACATCAACTTCTTTTCTGTATAGGGTCTTCTATTGTTATAACTGATGCAAGATAATCATTACATATTTTTAAAAATACAGTTTAAAGAACTTGCAGGCTTGAGTTCAAGTACAAGTACAAACCCAGTGCACTAGTTTACACAAGTGAAAAGTTTTAGATTAACAGAATCTAGATTAGAAAACATCTGGAACTGCTAGCTAGATTTTTACCTGAGAGCAAATCTCCTGCAATACAGTATATGTGTACTGTGCCATCTAAATCGTTACTCTTAAATGACAATATCCTGTTAGTATATTAAAGCTGATTTTAAAAAGTTGTATTATTAGCTGCGAAATAATTATATTTAAAGAATGCAATAAATATGAGCCATTGGGAATGTTTTTGTCAACTGACTACTTCTGATTTTGCAGATTTGCCACATGCCTTGTTAAATACAACACTACAGAGAATTGTTTTGTGGTTCAGCACATTTGATACGTACATTTGACACAAGTCATCTCTCTTCTAATCCTTGGTCGTTAATGTTAAGGGACATCTTCTAAATCACGTTTGTGTATAGGTTATTTTGCATGCAAAAAGTATAAGATGACATTGAGTATGGCCTTTTCTTGAATAATATACATTCTGACAAACAAAAATACCATTATAGTATTCCTATGATTTGATTATTGTACATAATGACTTTAAACCTATGTACTAAAAGAGAAATCAACTGACTTAGAGCAACAAATAAATAAATGACATTATTGCACATGAGAAATATTTAAGGATATAAATACACAGAGGTGGTTGTGGTCTATTTGCGTGCGTTTTCTTATTGTTGTGTGTTGTGATCTATTTCTGTGGGTTTTCTTATTATTGCGTGTTGTGGTCTATTTGCGTGTGTTTTCTTAATGTTGCGTGTTGTGGTCTCTTTGCGTGCGTTTTCTTAATGTTGCGTGTTGTCTATTTGCGTGCGTTTTCTTAATGTTGCGTGTTGTCTATTTGCGTGCGTTTTCTTATTGTTGCGTGTTGTAATCTATTTGCATGCATTTTCTTAATGTTGCATGTTGTGGTTTATTTGCGTGCGTTTTATTACTGTTGAGTATTGTGGTTTATATGCGTGCATTTTCTCATTGTTTCCTGTTGTGATCTATTTGCGTGCGTTTTATTAATGTTGCGTGTCATGATCTTAATGTTACTAAAAGAGAAATCAACTGACTTAGAGCAACAAATAAATAAATGACATTATTTCACATTAGAAATATTTAAGGATATAAATACACAGAGGTGGTTGTGGTCTATTTGCGTGTGTTCTCTTAATGTTGTGTGATGTGATCTATTTGCATGCGTTTTCTTAAGTTGCAGTACAGTGGCCTCTCAGGGCTGTAGACTTCCTCAACATTAGGATGGATGTAATTGTGACTAGCTGGCAGATCCCAGGCCTGGGGTTGGTTTGTAATTCATTAAAGTGCTGTTGTATTAATCACAGATTGCTTTAGACAACACTGCTCTGAGAACAGCTGTTCTGCTGCACTTAGATTGCAATCATAGTGCGGTCAGTTGCCACTAATCGGGGTCATTTATCAATCCGGAAGACCACACACACAAATGTGAACGCATTGAAACACACACACACACATATGGATCGATGGCTGGGCTAGTAAGAGGGATTGATGGGCACTTGGCTGGGGCTCTTTATATTTGTGTGTGTGTATAAAAGTGTGTGGTAGTGTGCTGGCATTAGCACAGCAAGGGCACGGAGCACACAAAGGCTAAAGAGCTGTAAAGATTAACCTCTAGTTGATTAAAATGTGTGTCAGTCTTGTCACTTACAAACTAGTTTGGCTCTGCAATTTCCACACTGAAAACTAACCATGTATCTATTAAATCTCCATGGCAACTGAGCAAACTCCATCCACTCAAGAAGACTGTGAGATGTAGTTGAAATATCAGGAAAAAGTGACAAAGTGGACCTTGAGTTATTTTTGTCTGTTTCCAAGGTTAAGAATGAATTTTCATGAGCAATATTATACATACACTTACTGAGAAAAATGTTGACGCGTTCAATACTTATTTTCCCCGCTGTATATATATATGTGTGTGTATATGTGTGTATATATATATATATATATATATATATACAGTATACACATTATTATTATGTAAGACAACAAGTTAGTATTCCAGGTTAACTTAACCCTTCAATATACTGTACAAAACATACAGCTGCTTCACAGTAAAAGCCTGCTGGTGACCAGAATTCTGACAACAACGTTAAGTATGAATGACGTAGATGACTTGTTGAATTATCCTTTCCGGACTGCATGTAGGCAATCATACCTAAAGGGTTATTCAAAGATGTTCGCATGGCTTTTTCTTTTATTCTTGTAGCTAACATATCACGTTTAGGTTCTCTTTCCTCTCTGTTTTGAACGCACCTCCTGACAAGAGTGTGAACACCCAACCAATCAGGTTGCTTGACATGCAGGTCTGCACAACGTGTTGTTTAACAGTTACCCATAACACCCTTCACTGCGTAGGTTTGCTGAGACGTTTGCTTGTATCTTTGCAGCAACATATTCGGTAAACAATATTATTTTCATGAAGTGTTTTTCTCAAATTGAGTTATTTTGACACTGTTGTACAACCAGGAACCAAGAAGAAGTCAAACCCGTATTCTATTAATGTCTGTACATGCAGTGTCTGTAACCTTGCAGAAATCACTGTCTATCCCTAAACCTGTAAAATGAATGCAGATCTCCTTTTGTTAGGCTCCTGAATTAGTTTCAGTAGTTTTATTATGGAGATCCGCTTATTCCCCAATTTACACAAGATAAAATTAGGATTTTCAAGGCTTAAACAAACATTTCCTCAGAGATTGCCTTCGGTGCACTGCCCCAGGGTCTGTGTGGAGTTCTGAGCTTTCCTTAATGGCACTTTGGCATTGTTGAGGATGCTATAAATGCAACACAACATTAGCCACTCTAAACCTTCCTCTGGGCTTGAAGTAAGTTTGATCCAACAATTTATCAGCTTTATGTTATACAGCCTCTGGCCCTCTGCAGCAAACTGCCACCCTCTGTAGAAAGTACAGGCCCTCTGCTAATACCTGAGCCACACTGTGAAAAGACAACAGTAGAGACCGAATGTAGATGCCTCTGATAATTGGATCGTGTAAACAATCCCAACACGTGTCCTGACTCCTCTATGTTGGTCAGGCCAAGAACATTTGGCTGTCTGGGAAAGCTGTCAGACTGCTGAGAGAAAAAGAACGAAAGGGTGAGACAGAGAGAGGAGAGAGAGGAACAACGGGGGAGGAGGAGGACCTTTGCTTTATTTCAGTGCTGAGCTGATTATGCAGTAATTGACTTCGTACATTTTCTCCTATATTTTTCCTTGTTGTTTCGTTTGTTGACCCAAAATCCCCTTTACCCTTTTCCCCAAATCATTCTTATTTCTGCTGCTTTTCTTTTTTCTAATCTTCTACTCTTGTTAATTCTCATCTGTCAGTTTCAAATTCTCTCATTTTTTCCCAATCACCTTTTCCTGGCTGGTTATGACACTTTTTATCTGCTTTAACTCCTCTGCTCATTTGATTTCTATTTCCTCGTACTGCTGATTCATAATCTCCGTTTGGACAGAAAACAGAGGGATGGAGCTTCTGTCCTGATGAATAACAACAGGAATTGGTAGAGAGAGAAAGCGAGAATGGGATACTTAGGCAGCCTCATTTGCAAACTGTCTGGCTGGCACTCTGTCTCTCGGTCTATACGCCAGACTGTCAGCGGCTGTATTCCTGCGTGTGTCAACGCTCTCGCCCTGAACCAAACTTTCCACACATCATGCGGTCAGGCTAACCAGATTTGGCTTACTACTGCTATTCTTAGGTCCATGCCATCCAGAGTCTGTTTAAATAATATGGTCTGTGCTGTGTCTGTGTCTTCTTTTTCCAACACCTGGGCCGGCCCCTCTTCACTCTCACATATTTAGAGTGCCTCTACCACTTAGTATTATGAGAAACGGAAAGAGACAAAGTAAGGGAGGATGGCATACTAATGGAATTGTAAAAAAAAAAAAAAAAAATTAAGGGAGAAACAAAAAGAGAGATGGAAAAGACAAGAGGAGAGCAGAAAGCAAAGGAGAAGCAGATTATATGGCAGTAAGGAGGGAAAGTGGATGAAGGAAGAGTGCAAATATAGAGAGAAATATGAGGGTGGAAACACAGAACTTGTTGACCGAAGTGCACCACCAGTAGCCTCGTGAGACCGTCCTGATCTCTCAAGCTCCAGTTTTCCACTCGCAGATCAGTCTGGCATCTTGAGACAGAGAAAATTTGGAGCCGTTCGCCAAACGACCGACCAATCAGCGTTGGTTTTGAGGCGGGTTTAGGTGTGACGCAACGAGAAGCGACTGGCGGCTTGCAAGGATGAGATGAGCGTAGCTATCGCGCAAGTTTTATCCGAATTAGAAAGTATTCCTTCATTGAAAGAGCAAAAAACGGCACTGGAGGCTTTTCTCGGAGGAAAAGATGCTTTTGCTCTTTTCCCGACTGGTTTCGGCAAGAGTTTGATATATCGTTGATCTGATTGGTTGATTTGGCCCGTCCATCACCAATAGGTGGTGATAGACAGATGGTTTATCCAATCAACTAACCAGTATTTTCGCCCCTTCCCAAAAGTTCTCCAATGGAAAGTTCCCAGATGGATATGCAGAGCAAATGCGAAGCAATCCATCTGGGAACTTTCCGGAGTCAGTTGGCGGAGTCATGTTACACCACAAGGGGTCTGACTCAAAAACTAGCAAGATGTTCCTGGAGATAACAGACTAAAGCCTCAGAGTTGTGTTGTGGGGAACTCACAGAGGGCCTTTCCTGTTTATTCATGACTCCTCCTCCCCTTTTTCCTTTTAGGGGTCGCAGACAGTTGATGTGTATGGGCTGGACTGGAGAGTTAAAATGACCCAGACTCTATGTGTGTGAGAGAGTGTGTGTGTAGTTTGGCTGACATACTGTGATCATAAATGTAGGTCAAAGATGAACAATTTGCAAATGAGGTGGAGAAAGCAGGGAAAGAGAAATAGAGGGTGACTGGGACAAGGTCACCATGCTTGTGTATGTATGTGAGGGTGTGTAGGTGTGTGACCATTTTTGGAGACCACTCTATGTAATGAGCTGAGCAGGGTGGCAGGGATGGGGCTGCATCACTAAGTCCTGCACGGCTTAAATCACACTGGCATCTGGCTTCCACTGTGTGTGTGTGTGTGTGTGTGTGTGTGTGTGTGTGTGTGTGTGTTTGAGCAACTGAAAGAGCAGACAAAGGTATGACAAGACATGGCCCCTTTCACGTGTTTATATTTGATACATTTTGTTTGCTAAATCTGATTTATTTTCCTTCCTTGTTGCATATCCTTGATTAACATAATTGGGCAAACGCCTGGCTCTTCAGGACATTAAGCAAATCATTTCATTCACTTAATGAATCTGTCTTAATACGTAACCTTAATTGCAGTTATCTCTCTCTTCCTGCTCCTTCTGCTCTACCTTTTTCTCCTGCGAGAGTAAAGCAGCGGAGAGGAAAGGTTTGCCAAGGGTCATCATAAGTGTCTTATATACAGTATTTAGCACATTTAGTTTTGAATAGCTTTGCTTCATGCCACCTTCATCATTTTCAGATAAATCTACATTTTTGTCAGAGCCATATTCATATTCAAAACCCGGCTCTCTTAGAGCTTTGCGGGGTAGCATAAAGGTACAATTTGCTGCTGATGCGATTAAATAAAACACTATTACTATTTACGGTGACGTGTCCTCTTAATAATCTCTCTCTCTGAAGTGTGTCTAATGTTTCAAATCAGCCTTACTATTGTACAAGCCTCTTAGTCTCTTATGATTCAAAGGGTGAACGAATTGGAGGGTTACACAGTAGTGAGTCACTATCAAAGCTATATTTGTGCATGGATGTGTGTGTTTGTGCTTGTGTGATTGTTTCTGCCCTGCCTGTATGCCTGTGGATGCATGTATACAACTGCTTGTGAAGTTAGCCAGCAGTAGCAGGTTTATGAATCAGATCAAACACACACTCACACACAATGTCTGTGGTGGACTGAGCCGAAAGGGCCCTGACCGGGTGTGACTTTGATCCTCACCACAACATCCGCTCTTCCACTCCAACACTGCTTTTCTGCTGCTCGTCTGTCTCACGTGCCCCTCAGTACACTTAACTAGGACTCAAGTTACTCCTTTCAGATCTTGAAATAGAGCCTTGGTGTGCCTTCAAACACAGAGGATCCTCCTGTTGTAACTGGACACTCAGTGTGTAGGATCCAGATTTGGAGCCTGCAGATGGGCGTCAGGTCTAAGGGAGGGTTGTGGTTAGTGTCACCATCTCAATGGCCATGAGAATAATAATAATAACCCAGTTATGCTATGCTGAGTTGTGAACATGTACAAGTGTTTTCTTTGATAATGAGCCAGATGTGAATATTTGGTGCAGGTTGCTCAAAATGTTTTTTCTTCTTTTAATCTTGATGATAAATTACTCAGATGTAATTTGCATCATTATTCCTTGTGAAGTTTACTCAAGGAAGTGTTTTTAAATTGACTGAAATATGAACTGAAATAGATCATACCACTCACCAGTGAGACATCTTTCTAGCTTTGGCTTTGTTAATATGAGTCTTTGCGAAGCAGCAATGTCATTTTTGACAACATAAACAAAGAAACATGTTTTAATTATTGGCTTTCTTCAGCATCCAAATAGTTTCATACCAAAGCCTAATGATGAATTGTGGCGTTGATTCCCATGGCTCAGTTTACTGAGCAGGTGAATTCAACTTTTATGGTAAACAAGTGATGCAGATTTGACACTCGCTACCAATACTCCATATACCGTGTTGACTGAGCATTAAAGACAAATCACAAATCACCTATACTGTAATAAGCCCAATTCAAAGGCATAATGTGTGTGAAAGTACCAGGGGTGTAACATTTTCATAGAAATTGTTCATAAAGAGACTAAAAGGGTCAACTAAGTGCCATGCAGATAATTTTAAGACGTCACCACCATGTCAGAAGATTAGAGGTGACATTTTGTTTGTAGTGCTCAAGGCATTGAGCAGTAACATTTGAAAACATCAGTGTTTCCTACCAAAATATGTCCTGGCTACTCCAAATACATAGACTTGGCTATGGACACTTTCCATTGGAAATTGTTATAATATTTTGGCATCTTTGTAAAAAGTAATTTTCTTGAAATCTTTCTCATAGTATAATGTTGGCATCATTAGCATTTAATGCATGAACGGCCGTATATATTGCTAATGAGAAGCAATCGAGCAGGTGGTACTTTGTCCCATCACCATGTTGTGTACAGTATGTGTTGCCTTCACTATATGCAAATGATCAGATGTTGTTGTGACAAGGAGACACAAACCCAGAAATATGGAAATGTATAATAGAAATATGAAGGAGATGCTCAGCCATGACCTTTTCAGCCAGATGTGCAGTGATACTACCTGCATGTGATGTGAAAATCCTTTACAATCGATGAAGAAAATGATGAGACGCAGAAAGCAACTGTTTCAGATCTAAGTGTCTCATGAGGGGAGTGGAGCTAATAAGCTAAATTTTAACTCGTCAAACCTAATAAAACATCTTCACGCTCATCACCCAAAGAAGCACAATGAACTTACTATAATAAGAGAACAGCAACTAGCGAGGCAGCTGATGCCACAGCAATCCCTGAACAGGCAAGTTATAGAGTGTTGATGCTAAATATATAGCAATTACAGAGGCAATTCATGGCAGCAGATGAAGAACCACTTGGCAGAAAACACGTTGACACACCGGACCTGTTGACCTAACTTGATCATCTCTAAATAACTGTATAATAATAGAATACATACTTAAATCCAATTAGTTTCATGAATTATTTTTGAAAAGATGGTGTGAAATATTGTTGTAGCTCATGGGAGGATATGATAGCACACTGCAATGATCGGTTCGTTTGGTGAAGAACCACTCACAGGTAAAATTGTAGTGTGTGTTTGACCATCAGTCAGGGATGTACTGTAACCGCTTACAAATACATCATTTGGATATGATCAAATGGTATGCAGTTTGAACAAATACAAACAACATTAGAATGTTTGCAGTAGTATTTTCTCCCCCACCACCAGGTTGACACATTGGCCACAAACATCACACTGCTACTTCTCCAGAGTAATCTAACACACAGACATCATACTGCTAGAATCAGCAGAGCTCACCCTCTACAGTGATGTCCATCAAGAATGCATTTCCATAAATCATTTAAGAAATTATCTTTTTTTAAATGTGCTTCTTAAGGTGTCTCGTAAATCAACAGATTCCGACTTTTTTCACTCTTAAAAGTAATCCAGGTATGAAACAATAAACAAATAGGCTAACAAAAAAGAGAGAATGCAAAAGTGTACAGTATATACTGTAGTTTTACGTTTGGTGATTTAGGTTCATCCTCAAAATGTCATCAGTTTTCACCATACGGTGAAGTATTTGTTCGGCAGTGCAGAATAAAGCTTGACTGATGTTGCCCAGGTGCTGTCACCTCGATGCCTGGAGAAATGTTGCGTGACTTGAGAGTAGACGGGAAAATAACAAGCTGCACTAAAAAGTGCATTCAACAGTAGTTAGACTTTGTTTTTGTTTGTGTTTTCTGAGATGGTGTTCAACTACTAAAATATTCAGAAACATATCATTTTGTCATGTTGATTTTTACATGTAGCCTATCTCCATGTGGCCCTTAACCCTGTCTTTGAATAACCCAAATGGTATTGCCACATTAAGGCTGCTGGCGTACTGCAGATGAATCTGAATTCTCTCAGTTGTTCTGGACGCAGTGTTTGGACAAGCCTCCCTGTAATCCCCTGGACTAGGACTTGGCTACCCCTGCTTTAGAGGAGATAAAGACAATGCTTCTCACTATGGAAATGTGTGCAGACGCTTTGATGCTTTATACACTTTGGCTTTTCAAAGTACGTGTCCAGTTCTTTGGCTCTCTCACACCTTCCCCTCTCTCTAACCCTCCGCCCCCACTATGCCGGCTCAGATCGATCCAGCCATGTCTCCCAGTCCCACATATCATCTTTTTTCTTTGACACAGCTCTCCTCTCTCCACTGCTTGGTATTCTGGAGTGGGAATGCATGCACCATCGCAGATCCATCAGCTCCGATCGGAATGCCGCGCCACGGCTCGGGGAAATGGAGGGATGAGAAGAGAGAGAGAGGTGGAGGGAGAGAGGGAAAAGGGGAGGGAGGGAAGTGAGTGAGAGGGCAGGTCAGTGGCTTGTCGACATCCTTCCGGGACCAAGCTTCAGACTGACAGGGAGAGAGAGATAGAGGGAGAGAGAGGCAAGAAAAAGAGCACCTCTTTATTTCTGAGGGACCACTTTTGTTAATATCCATTTCCTTTCAAATCAGCCTCTCTGAGGAATTCAAGGAGCACACGAGTTCTTATACTCCATTTCCTTTAGAGCTCAAAGGATTCAATAGGTAGTAAGTATGCTACAGGAAAATAATAGATCTTTAGAGTCTAGGTGCTCTCATAAGTTAAAACCTCATATTTGTTATGTTCAGGCTCCATGTACATACTGTACTATAGATAATACAGAGACTTACATAGATACAGATAAGTCCAGTGAAAATACTTCTTTCATCACTGCACCTCACACAGTGATAGTCAAAGGCATAATGCATATTGTTTTCTCTATTCTATTTATGTGAAGTCAAAATAATTTTATTTATAGGTGGCCTAGACAGCTCAACTGAGTGCAACCTAAAGAAAACACATGGAAATAGACAAGCAAATAATAAAACATCTTCCCCACTTTGACAACACATAGGCAGCAGTTAGAAAGAAGAAGAAACACACACACACACACACACACACACACACACACACACACACACACACACACACACACACACACACACACACACACACAAATAAAAAACAAAAATCACTTTCAACAGGAGAAAAATAGGAAAAACTTCCCTAACCCTGGAAAAGGTTTTCCAGGACATGCAGACAATAGGTGAGTTTATGGTAGATGGAGGTAGTAGCAGTAATAGAATACAACAAATTGAGAAACTGAGTAAGTAAAGAAACATAACATGAAATTTCAGTGCAAAAAGTTAAAGGGTTTTTGGCAAAGAGTGCTAAGTGTCTTCTCAAAAACCTCTTACCAACTTCGTCTTTAACTTAGATAATATAATTTTCTTTTTTTACAATGAATATTGCACTCTAGAAATGTTTCCATCTATCATCCTTCATTATGTACAGTACATGTCTGTCACTATAAAATTCATATTTGTTCAGGTTTTAAATGTGATATTTATACATACTTTATACTCTTACAAATAGGCTAATATAATCCGCCATTTGTAGCCGGTCATTGTGCCCCAGGGTGGCATTTCTGTGTCTTTCAGTAAAACTCTGTGCAGTACAGTCCACACAGCTTTTCATCACATATTCCTCTGTCATGTACACTGTATTTTTTACCATCAGCTCACTTTCCTCTCTTCAACTCGCTCATCATCCCTTCCTTCTCCTGTCTGAGGGGAAGGAGAAGCAGACAAGCGCTGATCGCATCAATGTCTCTCTTCTTCATTTATCGCTCTCTTTCTTTTGCGCTCTTCCTCTCCAAAGCCTCTCCATCCTCTCTGTGTGTTCTCCCCCATGGCTTTCCTCTACAGCAGTGCGTTGCCTTGGTAATTACCAGTTGTCTTAAACAGACAGATGGAATAAGAGAGAGTGACGGGCAATTTTCCCAGTGCCTGTTCTCCCTGTTTATGTGCACGCAACTTGTGTGTTCTGTATGCACGCTTCTTAACTTCTCTCCATCTCTTTCACAGTCTCTTCCCTTACTTCCCCGCCTCACTCTGTCCATGTGAGTTTGCCTTTGTGCACGTCTCATGTGTGTTTGTGTGAGTATGTGTGTGTAAGGTGGACGTGGGGAATTACCTGACAGAATGTGTTAGTCCAGGATGGGAGTGGGACAGTCTCATCTCCTGCGGTTGTGTTGGCCATTTTAGAAGCCAGGTGTCACTCTGGACCTCTGCAGGTCCCCAGGAGGGATCACTGCTGTCCCATCCTCTTCTCTTTTCTCCCAGCATGCCTCTAACACAGCAGTGGGGTAAAGAGAAAAGGGCTATTTCGATCTCCTGACTGTCAGGGCAAGAGAGGTGGGGAGGGATGGATGGAGAATACACACAATGTGTGTATTGTAGTGAGTGAATTGTCATAGTACAGTATGTGTACTTCCTGTTAAGAACTTTGTAAAGTGTCTGAGTGTTTAAAAAAGCAGTATATAAATAAAATGCATTATTATTATTATTATTATTTAGAGTGAGAGGCAAAAAAGGGAGGAGCAGAAACTCGCTGTTATATGAGGGACTGACACGCATTAACATGATGTCAGAGTTCACCTACGAGTATTCATGTCACCAATTAATTTTCCACACTCTCTTTCAGGCTGGTATGATCAGGATGGAGCAAGAGGAGTTTTTTATCGAGCCGGTGGAGCGGGGCGACGGAGTGATAGAAGAAGAAGAGGAGGAGGGAGGAGGAAGGACACACGTTGTCTATCGCTCCTCAGCCGTAAAGAAAGCGCCCATCAGCAGCATGGCGGCAGACTACCACTCCAGAGGTCAGTCTGTGGCTCCAACTGTGCCATCCTTCTACTTTACACACTTTTCACTGAATACTGCACACTTCAGCTCTGCGCTCTATTTAACTCCGTCTTCTCCATTTTTACTGGAATGATATAATGACACTGACTGCAAGCTCAGTCCCTCATCATTCAACCAAAATTTAAAACCTACGTTATGATTTGCTCAGATTTTTTTGTTGCAGTACATCCTCAAACACTACACAGACTATACTGAAATAAACTAGTATCTTAAACCATTCGTTACGTACACACACACACACACACACACACACACACACACACGCCTGCTTATATAATCATATCAAGCTATTGTATGCAAAGACAGCGAGTCACAGCTTGAGTTTACCCTGCCGTCAAAAAGATTACACCTACACACACTTAAACGCGTCCTCCTTTCACTGCACTAATTTCCCAGTGAGAAATGAGCGACATATGGAGACGCACGCGTTTGAATGGTAAGGTAGCACCCTCTGTATCTTTTATAGAATTATATGCTGCCTTGGCTGCCTCAACAATTAACAGCTGGCACTCAAGTCTGTGGTTTCTCATTGTGTCTGCCTCCATTTTCCACTCTACAGATTTAATAAATTAAGTGAAACAACAAGTAGGGCTATTGTTTTAGAGGGAGCATCATACTTACAGTTTGACTCAGCATGTCAACTCTAGGATAAGAGGTAAGGAAGACAAATATGTATTCAAATAGGCTTTAATACTCAAGGATTGAACATTATAATGCGAGCACAATTATATTTCCATCATAAAAATTCAGATATTCATCAATTTTATCTTGTATTTATCTTAAAATGTTATTTCTTTACAATAAAATGAGAAAAACAACATCTGACCTAAATGCAGTAAAGTGAGGTTGTTCAACTTGCTTCAAGGTAAAAGTGTTGATACGAGAGGAATTGCACTTAAATCAGTTTTTACTGAACACAAAACATGGAAGTTTCGCTCAATTTGGAAGTATATTTATAATTTTATAACAGTTCTCAGTCTAATGTTTCTAATGCTGCTCTATTTCAGTAACTCTCTACAGTAAGATGTACATGTAAAAAAACAGCATAGAAACACTTGTTTCAACCTTGTATTAGCCTGGGTGGCGCATTTAATATGCAAGCACAATATGGCTCATATCATATTATCAACACATATAGTACGATTCTCTAAACATAATAACTAAGACACTTAACTACTCTCAAACTCTCAAAATGCAATCAATATAGCAGAGTGAACACTACATAACACTACATAAACAGTATCTATATATTGGCTCACACCAGGAAATGTGGAGCCTACAGTGTATTTAGTATCTACTATAAGACTTCAGGCATAATATTGGATATTTTGTTGCTTTACTTTTTGATAAATAATAATAAGGCTGTTTTTTTGTTTTTTTTTATGGAAAAAAAAAGATTAGTAAAATTCCCAGAAAATAGGCTAAGTCATGTCAGCTGTACAGTGAGGGGTTTAACAACTTGGCTTGTTGGAAAATATATGATAACCTGCCTCAGGCTTGTGTCAGTAGAAGTGACTGCCCAATCACTGTGATTGATCTGATGCCTACAAGTCAATCAATTGTGACCCCGACTTGTGCTAGAGTCTGCATCTCAACTAATCACAAAGCAAAAGATATTCTCATAGAATCAAGTCTCACATGTTGTACAGGAGCGAGACGAAGCACTTTATAACGAGTGTATCGCAATAGATAAGATCTGTGTCTTCCTATTCTGAGCAGTTGACTCAAGAATGTCTAATAATATACCGAGAAAGAGAGTTTCCATAGGAACACCCACTGAGGACAGACTGCATTAGAGTAACACAGATATGCACCCACTGTTACTGATACCTGGCAGTACATCCACATACACACACACACACACACACACACTAGAGCGAGCATGCACACACCGACAAAAAAAACTATACAGAAAGTCACACACACATACAGGATGTAACCACACGCAGCTTACACAACTCCCTTGATCATACATTTACACTTCTGAACACACATACATGCTGCATACACACAGACACGCAAACACACACGCACAACACGTCTCACTGCTCCTTGTTGCCTTTGAATCGGTCTCTCTAATGAAGAGTGGGGTGCAGATCAATAGCGTAGGATAGAACAGGCCAGTGTGTGTGTGTGTGTGTGTGTGTGTGTGTGATGGCGTGGGCATGAGTTCTGTGGTCGTCTGGCTTTGAGTGCTAGGATTTTCAAGGCCAAGCAGACAGACAAGCGGGCATGTGCTGCTCCCAGTAGCATTTGATGTGGATCTCTCTCTTTGTTTCTCTTCTCTTTTTTCCTTTTTATCTTTGTCTTAGCTATTCTAGACCACAACATTATGTAAACACAGGTTTACCTTCCAGTTGTCACATCACATCACTGTAATATCACAGCCACATGGACACATAGAAAGCACATTATAGATCCTGCTGCCTTTACACTTCTTTCCCAGTTAAAAACAACTTCCCTCATATTCTCTTTCTCAGACAATCACCCCCCCTGTAGATCAATCAGGGACATTAATGAATTCATTAATAATCAATCAATCATTTCTGGAGATCTCCTTCGCCAAGCATACTTAATTCACAGCCAGTTATTGAATGTTGGACTCATTTCCTGGCTAAAGACAGAGGGAAGGAAGTTATATTTAGCAAGGTAATAGAGGAGCTCAAGAAGGAGAGAAAGAGAGAGATGAAGAAGGAGCAAGATTGATCGGTTTCTTACACCATAAGCTGAGGAGGTGTGAATCAATGTCCTAAGTGGACAGAGCAAGCTTTATTATTAATGTGGCACATTCATCAATTAATCGCTGCGGCAATAGAAAACGAAGGAATGCCATTCATTTTTTTTTTTTTGCTGTGCGGACAGAGCTCCATCTTTCAATCTGTCTTTTTTTCACCCCTTACATTTTCATTTTATCTCCTTCTTTCATCTGTGGTTTTGATCAATGTCTTTCTGTTTTGCTAATTTTAGTTCCTTTTCTTCCCTTTTTATCCCTCAACGCCGGCGATAGCTGTGGCTTGAGGCATTTTTTCAGGTTGTCTGTCAGTCCGTCCGTCCCATTCTTTTGAACGTGATATCTCAGTAACCCCCGGAGGGAATTTCTTCAAATTTGGCACAAACGTCCACTTTTAATAAACGATCAACTTATTCGATTTTAGAGGTCAAAGGTCAAGGTCACTGTGGCCTCCCAAAATGCGTTTTTGGCCATAGCTCAAGAATTCCTACTGTAATTATGCCAATGGTTCACACAAATGTCTAATGGGATAAAATGAAGTGATGACATTTTTTGTTTCACAAAAATATTATGAGTCTGGTAAGACATTGATGTAAACTGCAACTTTACTGTTTACTGTTAATTCTAGTTTTCTGTTGTGTTTTATCTTTACTTGTTTTTTTTGCAACAAAAAAAACTCTTGTCTTGGTGTCTGCAGACATGTTTTGTTTCAGAGACTGGACAGTAAGGATGGGGTTTGGTATTTTGTCTAGTAGGACTGGACTGCCCGTGTGGGTATGTTGCTTCAGTTGTGTGTATACAAACATGTGTATGCGTGCCAGTGCGATGTTGTGTCCAGGGTACTGAGACATGCCTAAACAGATGGACTACCAGAGGGCTTTTTCTCGTAATCCCCCTCACCCAGTCTGCTACCTGGACTAAAGTCCCACATAAATATTATACATAAAAGTCACAATGGTTTCTACATGAATGTTGTATGTTATATTGGTAACACTTTATTTATCGTAGGTATCTACATAAGAGTGACATGACACATGAACCCTAACCCTAACTCTAACTCTAACCCTAACCATAACTTGTCATGACAAAAACCGATTGACACTTACTAAAAGAAGCATTATGTCATAAACGTTTATGACTTGTTTATAATTTTTATGACACGTTCATGACAGTGTCATGTCACTCTTATTTAGATACCTTCAAGTAAAGTGTAACCGTTATTTTGGTAGCATACACTATCATTCAGCACGTATACACAGTAGGTTATAGAATTGTGTTACAAAATGTAGTTCTTTGCAGCTGACTTGTTTTCATTGACATTTCAGAGATCTGTGTTGTTCTCAAAGCCGAAAGGCTCCCTGCAGCGTCTGGGGCATTCAGCTGGTGGACTGACACTGGGTGGAGGACTGAGGCAGCTACACAGGACCCCATGCATCTGCACAAAGCCAGCATTTGTTTTACCCCTTAGGCACTGCTGTTCTGTGCTATTCTTTTATGTATTGAGCTGTTTTGCGCTTTACCATTCTAGGCTGATGTGAGCTGAGTTAGGTCACTGTTGTTGTGTTGGTGGTGAATGCCACGTCGCACAGCAGCGATACAATGATGCGTCAGCTTGGGCCTGAGCTGAGAGGAAATTGAAGAGGGTCAGACAGAGGCCAGTGGTGCTGGTCCCTGTAGCTTAATGTCTGCCTCACGCATCCTGAAAGTGAAGGCGGCTCCCTCGAGAACCTTCTCTGTCTCTGCTGGTGTGACACAAGGATAGTCATATGGTGCAGGGGTTTTAAGAGTTGACTTGTGACTAAGCACTTAGAGATGTAAGCGCACACACACACACACACACACACACACACACACAACTCGTATATATGACCTGCACTCTCTTCAGTATGTAACAGGGGGTCCTAGCACACACTTTGCAGTACAGTACAGTGACTCATGTTGAAAAACCTAAGTATAGCCTTTTCAGGAATAGAAGGTATTAATTGGAAAGCATTCAAATAGGACTTACACAGGATCCAGTAGGAGAAAGGTTCATTGAAGTCCATTTCTTTTAACAAAATATGTTTGCTTTCCCTACATAAACCTTATAGCCAGTTCTATTTCATATAGTCTTCGCCCTCTAAGAGCTGTCGCTATTGGGTTAATCCCTTCGCGCATGCGCAGTCGTGAAGATTTCTTTCACTCCCTTGTGCTGTATATCACAGTTGCGCGACCATAGAACTGCTCCCTGTTTTTCTCTAGCGACAAGCAGTTTGAACACTTCGAAGAACAGTGGTGTCCTCTGTGTACCGACCTCGGACCGGCTATATCCTGCCACCGGCCTTCCACCCGAGCTGCAAGGTGGGCCTCAACCCCATTCGCCGGGCTAGCATCCCGCCGGCCGCTGGCAGTTCTGCGGCTGCTTACCGCTGGAGGAACTGAAGCGGCAGACGATGGCAGCCGAGCGGACAGTCGGGTAAGGTAAGGATACCACCAGTGGCGACACCCAGACAGCCGGGGATGGGACCTCTTTGGCGTGCACAAGTCCGCTGACTCAATCCCCCAAGGACGGTTCCCTTGCCGGCTATCCCTCCTCCCATTGGGAGGACTGGAACTCGTAACGACGGAGGATTACGGAGTCCCCGCCACGGCGACTGTCTCCGTTCCAGGAGGGGAGCAGCACACTGCGGCTTTCTTTTTTTCTCTCCTCCGCAGCAGGCGGGCTCCCGGCCCACCACTAGGTTTTTATTCTCGACCTGTGTGAATGCCGAGTAGCATTCCCCTCTCCCGGAAGATGGACGGCAGTCCCACCATGGCGGCAAAGCTTGGCCTCCATCCCACTTCCGAAGGCCCCCTTTTTTCGACCGACTGAAGCCCACACCACCATCTCCCCGAAACCAGGTCCATGCTCGCTTCACTGACCGCGTGTACCTGTGTACCGCCTAGGTGACCGCGGCGCTGAACAATACCACTTTGCTAGCATGACTGCTAAGCTTTGGCTGTTCCCCGCTAAGGCTGGGGCAGCCACGAGCTGTAGGTAGTGGAGGGGATGCGGTAACACAACGAATCACAGGTGGTGGGAGGGAGATGGCCAGTTTCTCCCCTCCCCCACAGACACCTTTTGTCTCTCAGAGCGGTCTACATCCCCAGGGTTTTTGAACCTGGCGGCAGACCTAATGTCGAGGGGGGGGCTCCTCTCACAACGAGTGGAAATTGAATCCCACTATCGTTCAGATGCTGTGGAGCAGGTTCAGGAGCGCGAAAGTGGATCTTTTCACCTCACGCCTTTTCCCACCAACCTCTGATCCCTCGCCTCCTGGCTCGCATCCAGGAGGAGAACCTGGCGGTCATTCTGGTGGCACCGGAGCGCACAAGCGCATCCTGGTTCCCGGCTCTGGTTCAACTACTGGCGGGGCCCCCTTGGCAACTGCTGTGGCACGGGGACGCACTGTCACAGCTGAACGGCGCGATATACCACCCTCCGGTAATAAGCCAGCAGCTATGGGCCTGGCCGCTGAGCGGGAACGCTTGGAGAGATTAGGCTTGCCCCCTGTCGTGGTGCGCACTATCCAGGGCGCGAGAGCCCCCTCTACTACGGCGTGTTACGCAGGGTGATGGTCCGCTTTCCAGCACTGGTGTATGGAGAAAGGTGCAGAACCCACATCATGCCCTCTGCCCCTTGTGTTAACTTATCCTCAAACATTGGTGGATAATGACTTGGCTCCGTCTACAGTCAAAGCCTACGCGGTGGCCATTTCATCTTGCTTCGAGGGCTATGGAGAGAGGTCGGTTTTTGCGCACCCCCTGGTCAAGCGTTTTTTGGAGGGGGTTAGACAGAAATCCATTGTGCGCTCTCTCACACCCCAATGGGACTTAGCCCTGGTGCTCCGAGCTCTGGGGAAACCTCCTTTCGAGCCTCTGGCACAAGCCTCTCTCAGGATGCTGTCACTGAAAACAGCACTTCTCCTCGCCTTGACGTCGGCTAAAAGGGTGAATGATTTATGCGGTTTCATCGTCCTGCCTCTCCATTAAGGAGGATGGGAACGCGGTCACTTTACAGCCAAACCCTTCTTTTACACCAAAAGTTTAAACTAGCTCCTTTCGCTCGAGGATGTTCGCCCTCAAGGTTTTTTTTCCCCCGCCTAATAGCAACGACGCGAAGGAGGCGTCTCACCGACTCTACCCGGTATGCGCGTTATCTCAATATGTTTTACGCACGGCAGACATCAGACGAACACAGCAGCTGTTCGTTCACTATAAAGAGCGCTCCCAAGATGCAGCTCCTTCAAAGCATCAGCTGTCCCACGGGCTGTGCGAGGCTATCACCCAAGCCTATAGCACGGAGGGAGCGGAACCCCCTCAGGGCATCCGGGCACACTCTACGAGAGCGCTATCAGCGTCCGCGACCTTGTGTCACAGGTGGCATTGACTACATCAACTTTGTAGAGGGCGAAGCCTATACGAAATTGAATGATAGTTACGTATTGTAACTCCAGATTTTATGAGTATAGACGTAGCCCTCTAAGATTCAGGCCATCTGCTTCACCAACATTGGCTGAAGAAAAATGCCGATGTTGGGAGCAGTTCTATGGTCGCGCAACTGTGATATACAGTGGATGTAATAGAGGCCCGTGCAGGGCACAAGGGCGCGAAAGAAATCTTGCACGAAGGAATTAACCCAATAGCGACAGCTCTTAGAGGGCTACGCCTATACTCATAGAATCTGGAGTTACAATACGTAACTATCGTTATATTTGATGGATACAAAACAAGTCAGTGCTATACCATAGGGAAATTATTATAACAAGGTACTGGTCACAGATCAGCGGGTGGATCAGCTCTGGCCACATTGTAGTAGCAGCAGCTGCCGCTGATTTCACGTCAGCAGACGTGAAATCAGAAAAATCAAAAAAAAAAAAAAAAAGCGCAGCGGCGCCGCATTCTGTTTCACAGCTTGCATTATATAAGAAACATGTGTATTATGTATGTAATAATGTGTAATGCCATATAATAATATGGGTGTTATATTGTGCAATAGGGATCCACTTTAAATCAGCAGTGTGCTTTAGTGCATACCTGCATAAGCACGCGCACATGCAGCCAAGCGGAAAGATACACACACCAAACACATACACAGGTGCAAATACTCTCACATGTGTGCACTACAAACACACACACACACACACACACACACACACACACACACACACACACACACACACACAGTATATATGTGGGAATGACTGCCGGCCCAGGTGTGCCTCTGGGAGGAAATTACAGTGTTAGGAGGGGAAGTATTTCAGCAGCCAGCTGCTTCCTCTCTCCCTCTCTCTGTGGCCACTGGCTCTATCCCTGGAGAGCTGGAGACTGGCTTTTTACCATACTCTACCGTGTGTGTGTGTGTGTGTGTGTGTGTGTGTGTGTGTGTGTGTGTGTGTGTGTGTGTGTGTGTGTGTGTGTGTGTGTGTGTGTGTGTGCGAACAGTCATGCATTCCTGTGTGTATGTGTGCATCCCTGTGCGTTCACAGGTTTTGTTTCTTGCCTGTTTCACTCATGACTGACTGACAGCACTTGTGTGTATTTGTCCGTGTGCCTACACCGCGTCCCTCTGTGTGTGTTCTCCCTCTGGCTCATCTGACTCCTCACCTGCTAGTAAGCTCCCAGCAGGCCCTCCATTGAGCCATCACTCACTGTGCCACAGTGCTGCCTTAAACAGAGTAGGACTCCTGGGATAATAGCAGGGTGCGGCCGACCTCTGCTCCAGTCTGCAGCCACCACTGCCGCACTGACCCACGCACAGTCTGTGTGTGTGTGTGTGTGTGTGTGTGTGTGTGTGTTGGGGGGTTTCTGTCTGTCTGCGAGACAAAGAGAGAGTAAGCGAGAAGAGGATGAGGTGGAGAAGGGAAGCCTTGGAGGGATGAAGGGGTCTAGTGTTATTACAGCCTTAGTCACTATAATTATGGTGATCATAGTGTTTTGACAAGATTAGCACTGGGCGTTGCTGCCTCTGATGTGGTGCTCATATTTTCAATACCAGACTCTTGGTGTCGAAATCCTGCTACATAACTATGTGTGTGTCCTTGTATTTCTATATTTGTGACAGTGATCATCCCGCATTACTTCGGTTCTGGGCAAAGGTTGTGATTAGTACGGTGGCCGACAGGGGCAAACGCACTGCAACTTAATGAAACACAGGCAAAAAGACAAAACACAAGCAAATTAAGAAAACATCTTCATTAACTTGACGACACATGCGCAGCATTTATCAAACGCGCTGCAAATACACACAACACAACCAAATACACAAACAAACAAACAAATACAGAAACGATGCAAAAAGAAAAGAGCCGTGTGCACTGTTGTAAAACGGTGTGCAACTGCTTTGAGATCATAGACTGTAAATATTAAGTCTATGTTTGAGATATGTTTTCTCTCGTTTGGTGGGGGTGTCTCTAGTTTATTGGCTCAGGTCACAGGTGATGCGCAATCAGCAGAGACGTGTCTGTTATCTCGTAAAAGGCAGAGCGCTCTCTCCCCCCGTGGGGTCGAAAATCAAGCTGTTCACTTAGCGCTCCCCCTAGAGGCCTGGAGAACTTCTGTTGTGTAATATGCAGCGGTTTTTTTTTATTGCATTTGTTTTTGTTTTTGGGGTTGCGTGCTTTTCTTTTTGCATCGTTTCTGTATTTTCAGCGCGTTTGTGTATTTGGTTGTGTTATGTGTAGTTGCAGCGCGTTTGCTAAATGCTGCGCATGTGTTGTCAAATTTATGAAGATGGATTTTTAATTTGCTTGTGTTTTGTCTATTTGCGTTTGTTTCATAAAGTTGCAGTGCGTTTGCCCCTGTCGGCCACCGTAGATTAGCAAAGCGGTGGTCCCAATCTAAAGTTGGGACCACTCAAAAGGTCCCAGGATGATAACCTACAGTAAGCAGAAAATACTGTAAGAAAAAAACAGAATTAATTTCCTTGGAAAGATTTTCTGTTGCCATGAGGAGTTTGCGTCCATTTGCAGATGTACAATTAGTGCTGAACTCCTAACTCTAACCTCTTTTGTCATTCTTAAAAACGAAAAATGGAACTGTATTTTCATTCAGCAAAGGCCCAGATTAGAATCAATGACATTTTTTTTTATCTTTTCATGTCTACAACATTTTTAATATTCTTTATTTCAAGTGGTTAAGGTTATAGGGAAAAATTATAGGAGAGTAAAGTAATGTAAAGTATAGGGTTAGTGTATTCGCAGTATGTGTGTGATGACATTAGAGAACCTATTCAGGCATTATAATAAGATCATACAGCTGTCTAGACTTAGTCATGTTTTTCACAGTTTCTGTAACTCCTTAAAGGGATAGTTTGGATCTTTTGTAAGGGGGTTGTATGAGGTACCTATCCATATCCATTCATAGTCAGTGTATTACCTACAGTAGATAGCAGTCCACACGTTCCCGGTTTGGAGAAGCAGACAGGAGTTCCAACACGAAACATAAGCAACGTACTGCTGTGGATGTAAAGACACAACAGTAGTAAAGAAAGTAGTGCAATTCGTATTTTAGATCCTATGAGCAATGTATGTGTGCATGCAGTAGCTGGACTATGAATGTGCAATAGTATTCTTTATTCTTCATGTATGCAGGCTTAAATGCAGGGCTCACATACAGCAGCAGGTAGAACTGTATGACGTGCAACAGACCTCCCTGGAGGTGGCCAGTGTTCTGTGTTAGCATCAGTTATGTAACCAGCCAACCTAAGGGACAGAAGCTCATGGAAGATGAGATGGCGTGTGACTTCCTTCCTCCCACTACTGTCACAATGCTTCAAACACACTATACACATGCACACACACACACACACACACACACACACACGCTGTGTTAAATCAGGCACTCCTCAGAGAAGTGTGGGAGCCACTGCCATCGCTGAATAAGCTTCCTTGATGTGCACGCTTGAGCGGGAAAATGTGAAATTTTTTTCCAAAGTTATAGCTTCCACACAGTATGAGTAACCACTCATTGAAACACCATGTAGATTAATGTAGCAATGTGTTTGTAAAGGGGATGTAATACGATGGCAGCTGATTCAGAGGTTAATGGAGCCTCTCATGTCAATGAGGCTTACATTGCTCTGGAGACATAAATACATGCACCGCTATTACAGCAGTTTCCTCATTCTGTGTGTGCGGTAGTTATCTACCTGAGAGAGGAGTAAATACAGTATGTTCCGCAAGTGCAAAATCATTGAAGTGTGTGTTTTTTCCCTTTTACTATGTGTTTCTATAATACATATATTGCTGTGATAAATGTGTATTTCATAAACAATTCGCCCAAAGCCAGAAACATGAAACAATAAAAACGTGGCAACAATATGACAGAACAATCCTTACTCAAGGTCCACTTTCTTGCTTTTTCTGGAGCTTTCAACCATATCACATGATCTTCATCAGCTGATGTGTGTTTACATGCAAGCTCAGTAGCTGTTCATCCACAGCACTTTTTAGAATTCTTGACTGTCTTGGACGTAGTAATTCAAAGTACACTTACTAGCTTCCTAAAAGTCCTAATAGCTACTCATCTGTCATGTCAACAGATGCATCCCCATGACAACTAAGAAAACTCTGCTGCTCATCTGCTGATGAAGATCATGTGATGTGGTTGAAAGCACCAGCAAATGATTTTTAATATTCACAAACAAACACAAAATGTGTTGCTATTCTGTACACAATGGCAATAGTGCTCAGACATCCATGTCATGAGAATGAAATTGTCAAAGTAGAGTATGCGCCTCATGGCTGCTGTCTGATTAGCAGAGTGATGTGTTGTGGTGGGAGTTTGTTAGGCTGCAGTTCATTTGCCGCTGCACACCCTAGGGAAGGTTAATTGAATAAAATAGCTCTGTGCTTCTTCATTCAATGATGGCTATAATGCTAGCCATGAGCATCAAGCAGAGAATAGTTTATGGCTAAGAAGGTATGTTAAAAATCGGTAGGACAGGTTATAGATGTTTATTTTATTTTAAATTTGATGAACAACTGTTGGATCTCTCTACTGTACACATAAGCGAGCAGGGGGAGGGAATGAGAATTTTCAATCATCTTCATCTTCCTATGTTGTCAGTTCTTTGCTCCCACTGAGCTGGCTGATATGTCTTGTAGCATTAGTCTGATGTGTTCAGATTTAGCTCAAATAAAAGTGGAGAATGGCTGGAGAGATCAGAGGATAGAGAGAGGGAGGAGAAAACAAGGCCCGCTTAGAGCTTAGCAGGAGCTGGAAATATACATTTGTCATTCTGTTTACTGCACCCAATGAACCTGAGTGGTTGTCTGTTCACGGTCGATCACTGACCTTTTAATGGTGTGTGCTTGTTTGGAGCAATTACAGTAATACTGTGATGGTATGAGGCAAACTGCAGACTGGGTTATTAGTCTTCATTTTTCAAAGCTACAATAATCTAATGATACTTTTTAATTGTGTTTTCTTCATCTCGCAGGCTCTGTTCAAACCCTGTATATTGTGGCTGCGGAAACATAATTTAGTTACTCTCAGGTGGTTGAAAGACCATGTAGGGCATAATATGACCTTTTATCCACAATTGGGTACTATAATTAATTGAAATTAATAGAATGCATAGCAATTTCATTTACAATCTGTATACTATTATAGAAAATTATCTGTATCATTATTACTGCAAAATTAAATATTACATCATTGTCAGATTTGATTTGAATTTGGAGAAATATGTACAGTAAGATTACAAATGTTTGTGTGGGGCAGTATGAATGTCTGTTTTTTTTTCTATTTTAAGTGTTTATGATTGTATACATTTAAATGGAATAACTCTGTCTCTTTCAAAGATATATAACAAAACTACGAGGGCACTTGGATAGTGCAGACCTATTAATATCTCACAATGTGAATGCAGTGTGCAGTGTGATTTTCAGTAGGGTACTCATTTTACAGATTATTCATACACCACATGAATGCAGCACAAATGCACTATCTCACAATGTTAACGAAAGTGAAAAATAATTAGTGAATTATTCGCTCCGTTATTTGGATCAGCTCCAAAATGTAATGGGTTCTTATTGCCCCATGCTATAGCTTCCACCATGTTACATTATATATTGAATGTGCTGTGTATCTGCTTTTATTGTAAAAACTAGAACTTCCTTATAAAGTATTGTAAGTCTGAAGTCAGGAAAATCGTTTTCTTAGCACCCCATGTATTGGTCAAGGTCCCCATTAGCATCGGGACAGAAAGAATCCTGGTGCCGGCCATGACTTTGATAGAAGACTGGGGTTTAGGAACTGCGTCCAAAAATACTTGGTTATAGTTAAGGAAAGTGTAATTTAATTTAACAAATCAACGTGTCCTGTGTGTTTTGACAACAATATTTCCCCCTAGCTTTTGTGTTTTGAGTTTCTGAAACATAACCATGAAAACTTTAATCATAAAAAGAACGCAGAGGCCGAGTGCTCAACCAGTTTCAAATGCAGTAAGAAAAGAAAATTTCAGTCAGGCATATTAGTTATGCTTTAGTTGCCAGGAGTAGCTTTAAAATACATTGACAGTGAACAGTTTTAAGATATGTTCAATTTCCTTGTTATGCTGATAAAGTGTGATCTGTCTGGCATTACATTACACAGAACGTTTGATAATGTAGGTTTTGGTCATGTGATGCTGATAATCTCGTAATAACCACATCAGAAGCTACATAAATCAGATCAGGGTCGATTTGAAGTGTTAGTTTTACTCTACTGGGACAGCCAGACAGGAGGGGTCGTCAGTTTTACAATATTCAGTTTGTTCCACTGCGTCTGACGAGCGTGTAATAGATATAAATTGAGCCACTGGTTTACACAGTCAGTTGAAAGTGACTGTTTTATGCAATGTGTCCTCTGCAGCTGTGGTCACAATCACGCTGAGACAATTAAAGAGAGCACGCTGGCATGTCTTCGCTGCCATGCTCTTCTGTGTGTGTGTTGTCATAGAGCGGCTTATGTGCCAACTCTGCCAAATGTGTCATCCTGTAGCAATGCAAAGGAGATGGATCATCCTCCACAGCAGATGTGCTGACGTCGGAGAAAAGTTAGTTCACTTGTCTGGCATATTACCCACGTTCCCCCTGTGATCCTTTTCTTTCTCCAGACTTCCTACCATCGCTCAGAACTCTGGGAGATTTCTGAAAAGATTCCCAATCAAGCTGACCAACCCCAGTGTTCTGGCTTGTGTCCGTGTGTGTGTGTGTGTGTCCGTGTGTGTGTGTGTGTGTGTGTGTGTGTGTGTGTGTGTGTGTGTGTGTGTGTGTGTGTGTGTGTTACCCTACTCATGCACAGAAGCTAACCCCTCCTTTTGCTTTCTTCTATTGACCTCTATTCCTCATCTTTTTTTTTCCTGTCATCCCCTACTTCATTGAAGCAAGCAAGCAAAGTTTATATATGTAGCACCTTTCACAGAGACCAGTCACAAAGGGCTTCACAAAGGAGAACAAATAAAACGCCAGATAAAACATACAAAGAGAACAGACATATCACACGTTTAAAACACATGCTACCTAAATGCCTCTCTGAACATATGGGTTTTTTGCTGCTTTTTAAAAGACTTCACAGAGTCCAACTACCTTAAGGTTATTGGGAGACTATTTCACAGCTTTGTCAGCTACCGACTGAAAGGCACGGTCTCCCCGAGTCTTGTCCGAGGTACACTTTAAAAACACTGAGCGGAGGACCTGAGAGCTCGGCAGTTGGTGTAGGGGTGCAAAAGGTCCATGATGTACTGTGGAGCCTGGCCACGTAGGGCCCTATAAGTAAGCACCACATTTCTAAAAATGAATTCTAAAATTAACAGGAAGCCAGTGCAGAGAGATTAAAATAGGTGTAATATGTGACCATCTGTTGGAACGTGTTAAAAGCCTAGCAGCAGTATTTTGAACAGTTTGTAAACGGTGTAGGGAAGATTGATTAAGGCAGGTAGAAAGCGATTTACAGTAATCCAAACTTGATTTTTGAGTTGAGTTGAGTGACTTGAATTGAGTTTTGCTATGTTTCTTAGGTGGAAGAAACATGATCGAGTCGGTGTCCTATTATGAGCATCAAAACTCAGGGATTGGTCAAAAATCCCACCAAGATTACGCAGAATAGATCGAGAAGAAGAGGATGAGGCACCCAGGTTCTACCTGATCGCTGACTAAAGGTTATCAGGGGCAAAAATGTGAACTTCAGTTTTGTCTGCATTTAACTGCAGAAAAGTGTTTGCCATCCAGAGCCTATTGGGCCTGGTTGTCAGTAAATTAAAATACAATAAATAGGATTAAGCCACCCAACTCTGCACCCTTGCAATTCAAAAGACGAATAAGTTTCAGTGCTTACCAGCTGGCATGTAAACTTGTTTCTAAAAACAACAGCAAGTCCACCACCCATCATCATTGAACCATCCATCCCTTCTCTTTCATTTTCTTTTACCTCCTTCCTCGCTTCTCTTCCTCCTTCTCCACTTCCTCACTCCTTAAAGAGCAACTTAACACCAGGCTGAAAAGCAGTGTTTTACTGCCCACTCTGGTAAAGGTTTACATTACTGCTGGGTGGGGTTGGGTGTGGTCAGAAGTGTGCTCTGTTGTCACCTGTAACTACATTGAACAGTGTGCTGATGCACCCTCTGCATCACTGCAGCAAGGTGAGAAAGTAAAGCTCTGGAGGTAAGCACATAGATCACAACCAGGATCAAAAGTTAGTATAAAAATCAACTGTACATATAGTTTAATAACTCAAAAAATGCATTACATGCATCGTTTCCTGTTAATCCCTTATGCGGGTGAAGGCAGTTTTAATTCAGTGTGGGAATGGTCTCATTTTCTCCCAGCTCTGGCAGTCCTTAATGCTGTATGTTACAATGTAAAACTGGTCATATATTTGGTAAAATGTAGGTCCAAGGTTACTATTAGCAGCAGATGTCAATCTCCACAATGTGACACATCCTCACCTCCGGTGTAGACGGGAAATTAAAAGACAAAAACAAAGGAGTTGCTCTTCTTTGTTGATAAGGTAATTGCGGAGTGTAAATACATTAAATGGCTATCGCTGAAAAAATGGCAACTATAAATAGTGTCAAAAACTGGGTCTGATTTCATGAAAATTAGGATTAAGGATTATAATTTTAAATTACACTATCATTTTCTCACTCCTGACCCTGAATCCCCTCTGGCCTCCCTGCTGTAATGACTTTGAGCCAGGTTTGAGATCACAGCATGTCTGACTATGCAAAGAATGAAACACATACATACTGTATGTGTTTCATTCTTTGCATAGTAATAGGGCAGTAAGTCAGTTCTGGCTCCTGTTCTTCCCCGTTTCCTCACACTTTGTCTCTCTCCATTTGAATTCTTGAATGGCAACAATATCACGAGAGCGTAGTAGATGTTGACTTTCTCATAACTCCATTTGCAGGTCATATTTCATTACATAGCTGTTTATTAATTTTATGTGCGATAAATATATATAGATATATAAATATATATATAAATACGTACAGTGCATATACCTGGAATTTCTGTGGTGAGTTTTGAATATATCCTGTAGTGTCTCTGTATCCTATGTATGCTGCTTGTTGTCTTTGGAGATGAACCATTAATAAGTCGGCACAGATTTAAAAGGTGCTCTTTTTAGGAAGGCTGGACTATCTGTAATGTAGCTGTTGATATGATGTTCAAGCCATTAAAAAAGAGAAACAATTAAATTGGTCTTAAATTAACTGCTGGGAACGCTGTTAAATGTTTCACCAACAAAGCTGTCATCGAGGCCTTTCAGAAAGAATAAAAAAAGAATCTGCCACGAGGAACTGTTTTCAGATTCCAGTGAACAAAACAGGAATACTGCGTTGGTGAAAGCAGCCACACTGTCACAACCTCTTTGTGTGGGTTATTTTTACTCTGAGCGCAGATAAATACGGCAATTACTAATGTTTAGCTGAGCTGTTAGAACACCAAGCTTGCTAAACCCTGCTAATTGTGTCTAGAGAGGTAAAAAGAAGGAATAATTCTGTTGAGATATAAGATGACATACTGTAATTCTTTTAGTGGAGAAGTTCTAATCTGCTTTAATCACAGCTTTGATGGGTTTGTGGCTTTAATGCCTATGCTCTATTGACACACCCACACAATCTATAAATGCAGAGATCCCTCAGTATATCTTGTGTACTTGTGTGATGCTCTTTGAAACTGTTATTTCATGACGCTAGCGGGCATATTTATTTCCCGTAGCAGAATTTATCCGGCGCACATGAAAAACACACACAGAGGCAGACACGGTGGCGGTGTCTTCCTGTGACAAGCGTGTTGCTCTCTCTGTCTGGGTAGTCAGGCCTGAGATTGCCAATAAATAGTGGCCAGTGGCCTTCAGCATCACCAGCGGGGAGAGATTTGTGTCCTCGTGCCTGATTGGTCCAGGCTTGAGGAAGAGAACAAACCATCTCGTTAATCAGGGAACACTGTGGGGACACACAGTGTGTGTGTGTGTGTGTGTGTGTGTGTGTGTGTGTGTGTGTGTGTGTGTGTGTGTGTGTGTGTGTGTGTGTGTGTGTGTGTGTGTGTGTGTGTGTGTGTGTGTGTGTGTGTGTGTTTGTGTGAGAGAAGGAGAGAGGCAGAGAAAGTGAGTGTTGTGTGTGCGCAATATTATGTCAGGCAATTGAGACGGCAGCAGTGCAGAGCTGAGCCGATGGATGACTGGGTGTTAAAGGCCGCAGGAGCAGTCATGACTCACACACACACGTTTCCGCAGAAACTCCTAACTGCCGAAGCTGTCACATTACAGTCCTACCTGTGCTTACATTCCTCCTAGCACCAATTTCACCTTCAGGGCTGCCAAATAAAGTCTAGTGCAATGTCAATTATCGTCACTCTGTTGTCTATTAGACCTCAGATAAGGTGCTAAATTCTCTGCGTTTTCTAAATACTGAACTTTTCATTAATAAGGAAAGCAGTATTTTCAGATTCATATCTTAACTTTTTAAAGCTGTTTAACTACTTAAATAACACACTGCTCCTGTGTGCCTGGCTGTGTCACACTGCCAGGTTTAGGGGCTCACACCCAAGCTGCACATGTAAGTGTACTCCTTATGGTGCTGCTTAGCAAATGTTGCTTCTGCTTTTAATAGAAATCAACAAAAGCCAGCAAAAATAAGAATCCTACAATTGTATTCAGCAAGAGCATGTGAGGTACAGTGCTCTGCTAACATATGGAGAGCAACATTAATTTGAAATTCAGAGTGAGATAATGAATAAACACTGGATCATGGGATTTACATTTCAGTAAGCTGGTTTCTGTCTCTTCACTCCAATCTCATATTAGCTCACACGGGGATACTGTTACACAGAAAGAAGAATGGTATGTGTAAATGCTTATGAAAAAAAGGTATGTTTGTAGCTTTTGTGAAATATTTCATCTTCTGTGCATTTCCAGTAAGTCAGCTCAGCGCTGACTGTAATTCCTTAAATTAGCATCCAAAAGTGGATGTTCCTACATTGAATTTATCACAATGGAGAAAAATGTATTTCCCTTCTTTGTAAACAAGAACTAATGTAGGGATTCTCATATTAAAAAGACCATCTTGTAAATGATGTTGTTAGAGTACACCACTGATTTAGCACCCTTATAACATTGTCATGTATCAGCAGAATCAGAGATATTGTGTTTTTCTATTCCACTCATTCTTCTTCCTTGACAAAACATGGCACTTACATCATTGCCAACAATGCAACTCAACATCCGACAGATCAGAAATTTAGGCATGTTATTCTACAGTATTATTGGCTAATGTAGCCTGAGCTGCCAGCCTCAAGCAGAGATGAGGAGCCTCAGAGGTCTGGTAAGCTCACATCTTTCTAACTCCACACCCCCATTTTTTTCATTTTTAAACTTAGTCTTTAGGCCCAAGATGCTGACTCAAGTGACATCACTTGAGTCAATTTATCAGACTTTCAACAGTTTCCTTTTGAAGCCACAAAAGGTTTTTATAAAACTCCCCAAGACCTGTAAACTGACTTCGATGTGTAATATTAGTGCAGTTCCCATTTAATACTCACACATATCTCCAGTTTTTGGTGTTGCTTTACAGAGCTAACGTCACCTTGGTAAGAAATGGTTAGTTCTGTAATGCATGCTTCACTATAAACCACAATATTGGACTGTGAGTGCACATCAGAGTCTCTGGCACTCTACAGATATAAGACCTGATCATTGCAGAAGACGTCTGGAGGATCCCTGATCCAGAACTAGACTGAAAGATTCATAACTGTACTGTTAAGGCCCGGACACACAGAGCCGATAATTAGGCCGTTGAACAGTCTGGCGAGGTCAGTGACTCGAGTCTGTTCGGTGTGTTCTGTGTCGTCAAACGTCCGAGGGGCCGTTGGCCTTCATTTTGGCCGATTTGACATGTTGAATCGGCGGGACGGGCACTGCCGGCAGTCAGACTCAAATGACCCATCTGATTGGTAGAGTGCTAACCCGAAAACGGGGAGCGGAATCAGCGTGACTAGAGTCCCTCAAAATCTGACGAAAATCTTTTAAACTGACCTTTGTTGATCTGAAATGAAGACATATTCAGCAACTGCATGGCCTATTTCTCGCTTAAAATGTTTTCAGAAACACGTTTCGGTGAACTATTTTAGTACAATATGAGATCGTATTCTGAACAAGCCGCCATGACAGTCTGTCTTTGAATTTCCGGAGAAATAAGACCCACGTGACGCGTTCGTCCAATCAGCTGCCGGTTTTCATTTTTGGGCAACAATACAGATTAGCGCCGCCTGCTGTTATGGAGACGTATTACGTCTTGTCTCTTCGGTGTGTTCTGAGGCATTTTTTTGACCAACTCGGGGACACTGATCAGTCCAACTGCCTTTTCTGCCGACGGTTGGCCGTCTGGTTGGTGTGTAAGCAGCTTTACATGATAAAGCACAAAACCAACATGGCCAAAAAATAGTAGTTGATCGTAATGACCGTATGATGCATTTTATGATAGCACAACTTCTAAATTATAGCTACCAAATGAATTGTTGAATTAAGTCAGTAGTTGTATCCCTTCTCTTTCTTCTATCTTTTTATATCACCCTCTCCAACTTATTCCACTCCTTGCATCTTCCTTTCCTTCCCCCAGCTCCATCACCTGTTCTGTCCTGGAGGTAGCCCCAGGGCTGCCAGGTGTGTGTGCGTGTATGTGTGAGTAACACGCTCACCTGCAATTTTTACAGCTAGTGCGCAATCAATCCACATCTTACTTTAAAGTTTGTTGGGTTCATTGTGTCCGGATGTATTCACATTTAGATTGGATTGTTCTCTCTCTGTCTATGATTTAAGTTTGTTTCTTTGGATATTTCTTTGTCCACTGTGGAGATTTCTAAAACTGATATATTGAAAGAAAATATTACTGGAATTAGAAATAGACTTCTAAACTAAGTCTAAACTAACTAACTAACTAAAATATGCCATACTTACTGTAAATTCCCATGACGTCTTGACAGCATTATGATTGCTGATATTTTTACACCAATTGCAGGGGTCATGAGAATTTTGTGACCTAAAAATTGGGTTACAGGCCAGAAAAGATGAAGAAATCTTGCTCCACAGATCAACTCACCATCCTAGTGGTGACTTGAAGACACTACGTACAGTTCATCTTTGATTTAGCTGTTGCACATTTATTTATCATTTACATCAACATAACCACTCCAAAACTTTCAAAATACTAACCCATGAGTGGCCTTTTTACTGTAATCCATAAATTCCCCATCACTATTAATTCCTTAATACATTCTTTTCATTCAAACTTTTAAAAAACATACCTTAAAAATCCTCTGACAAAAAAATCCAAAACAATATTGTGGCAGGTCACTGTGAAAATAATTTCCCACTCTATCTATATTCCCCGTCTGACATACTGAGCAGCCAGCCACAGGGTCAGAGCCAGCGAAGGGAAAGGTGATGTGCTGTGTTTAAACGAATGAAATATTAATAGTCAGCCAATTAAAATAGTAGCAGCCAGAGTGTCCCAGGAATCCAGAGCAGACATTAGCACAGTACGAATAAGATGATTTCCATCAGCCACAGCCAGACAATGCAGGTAAAGACAGCCAGGGCCAGAGAGACCCAGGGTGGGTGGGTGAGTGCATGGGTGGGCGGCGGGTTGGGGGAATTGAAGTCGGACTTGTGCCTCTGCTTGAGAGGTGTATGAGGGCTGGGTGGTGAGAAGGGTGTCAGGATGGCCTGAAAAGATGGACAAAAGCAGGATGAATTGTGTGTTGCATGGATTGTAGAGATGTATGTATGCATATGTGAGATGAAAGATTGGGGAACACTGCTTCTTTTCAATTCCTAAACAGTGTGTCCAGTTGTTCTCATTACAATCTAAAGAAACACTGATTACCTCTTCTCTTTCTTTCTCCCTCTCTAGTTATTTATTTTCCTCCCTTTCCCTCCTTGTCTCAATGCAGTTCAATACAATTCATCAGGGAAATGGGAATTGTGTGGGTTTGTTGGCCTCAGAAGTACAAACACACGCAGCAGAGCACACACACTAACATACAGTATGCACACACAGAACAGATATACACCTATACACGCTAAACAAAAGAGCAGCTAGTATACTGTGCAGTCATAAAAAGGCAGAATAATCAAGGTTTTAGTATACTGTTATCCACACAAACATAAAATTATCAAATTATAAAATTGTACATTAATCAGTATTTGCAAATACATAACAAGCAAATAACGGCAAGAACAATATAACAGTAGGTTTAATTTCGATGCAATTGAAATTGGTGAATACTTTATTTTGGATTGCTTTCCATTCACCACTTGCGCTGCTGTAATTCGCTGACTCATCATTACCAAAGGACACACAGCTCATCAAATCTTCTCCCCGCAGCTTCTTTCTCTCCCCCTGCTACTTTCTATTCTTAGCAGGGGGACGCAAAGTTCTCCATTACAACCCAATGGATACTGATGTCTACTCATGCTTTTTGTTGGCCCCTGTGTGTGTGTGTGTTGTGTGTTGTGTGTTGCGTGTGTTGTGTCTAGTACTAAGCTACGTTAAGCCAGCTGCATCTCACGTGCCTCATGCATGGCTTAACTGAGTGAAAGCCCGTCTGTGTGGGTGTTTCTGCATAATTGTAAGTCTGTGTGTGTGTGTGTGTGTGTGTGTGTGTGTGTGTGTGTGTGTGTTGCTTATCCACATTTCATTCTTTTTCATGTGTGTATGTGCATGTTATGCATACACCCTCCATACCCTCTTCTCTTCTTTTCTCTCACACACAGAAACACACACTCTGACACAAACTTGCAATGGATTTATCACCATATATTAATCTTTAAGATCATCACTATTATGTAATTCAAAATGTTTTAATTTACCTCAATAATGCTATGTCAGTAATCCTTTTGGAGTGATTCACAGTGTAATATGCCAGTGACAGGCAGAACAAATACTTGGCTCACACATTGTGAGTAGGCACACTTCCATATGTGTACACACACACACACAGACACATCAACACGCGCGCACACACACACACACACACACACACACGCACACACAGTGGTATTCACAGAGTAATCAGCGCTGCAGCTATTATTAATGAGAGAGAACCAGGTCATTAATATTTAAGCAGTGTCACGGGGGCCAACGCCATGAAAGTGTGTGTGTGTGTGGTCTGTTTGTGTGTGTGTGTGTGTGTGTGTGTGTGTGTGTGTGTGTGTTTGTTTGTGTGTGTGTCTATCCACATATAGAAGAGGGGCAAAGGGACTATAAGGCAATTTCCTCAGGCAGCGTAGTGAGACCTACTCTATTACAATAGGATAGACAGAGATGGAGACATATTACTCCCTTAAACAGAGAGGAGGAGGAAGACAAAAACAGAAATATCTGATTTTGCTCCTTGTCCTCTATTTCCCGTCCTCTCCTTGTCTTTTTCTCCTTTCCTTGTATCTCCTCTCCGTCAGTGGTTTTTGCCCTGTGGAGGATGAAGAGGATCGAATGGGAAACAGCAGATATCTCATTACATCACACTAGATAGGATGGGCCTGGGAGGTGTGTGTGTGTGTGTGTGTGTGTGTGTGTGTGTGTGTGTGTGTGTGTGTGTGTGTGTGTGTGTGTGTGTGTGCGTGCGTGCGTGCGTGTGCGCGCGTGCGTGTGTACGTGTGTGCGTGCGTGTGTGCACTGCCAGCGTGATCCCTTCTAAATGAACACTGTTGGGGATTGTGACTCTTTGGTCTGTGTCTAGTCCTCCACACTTGGCATGCTCTGGTGACAGCACACACACACATGAACACACATAGATGTAACACACACACAATTTTTCTCACACCCACAGACCAACATGATGGGGTGAGGGTGTAAATAGTTGAAGAAAGGACTAAGCATAAAACATGTAAATAATGACATGAGTTCTGGCCCTTTCTGTCTCTTTCTTTCTTTCTTTCTTTCTTTCTTTCTCTCTTCCTCTATCTCGTCCCCACATTCTCTTTCTGTGTCTGGGATTAGTGGGTATTACTTGCTCTGCAGAGTGAGGAGAATGAGACAGGTCTTACTGCCAGTTCCTAGATTGGGAGAGCAGGGAAAATACTCCTTTGGCTTTATAATAACCTCTCTTTATTAAATTGAGCTGGAGGATATGGAGGACAGCAGTCTGTTTCGTCCCCCCGAGCCGGTCGTCTGTATAGCTGCCCACAGTTGGCCTTAAATAATGCCAAGTTTTCCTGTTGAGTCATTGTTAACATATTGATTGAAAGGTTATTAGTTAATGGTAAATCCTATAACATGGAGGGGATTATTGCTATGAATGGGATTAGTTTAAATTTTAGTCTTATCCCAACATAAAGCAGATCATAGTTTACTAAGAAAGAATGTCATTTTCAAAATCTAGCCATACAAAATAGCTACAGAATCGACTTCAATATTTTATCCCCCACAATCTTCCATGGATCAGCATGATAATCGTCAATCGTCATGCAGTTTTAATTTTGACAAAACTTTGGGGAATGACGTCGGTCACTGCACCATTTCAGCTGTTGAGGTTATACTAAAGGAAGTGGTTAGGTGTTTTATAATAGACTGAATGTTAAGTTCAATATCGTGGACACTGCCCATAAGACGCCCACATAACCTTTATTGTATTGCTCCATAATGGCATTCTGCCATGTTACATTATGTTTATTGAATAGCAAAATGGAAGGAGCGACAGGTTTCCCTTATACGTCCACACAGTAAATTAGCTTTTGATCGGGGCGGCCTCTAGCTCACCCAGTAAGAGCGTTCGCCCCATGTTGGCTGAGTCCTGCAGCTGCGCAGGGTTCGAATCTGACCTTCTGCCCTTTGCTGCGTGTCATCCCCTATCTCTCTCCTCCTTTCTGGTCTATCCACTGTCAATAAAGGGAAAAGCCCCAAAAAAATAATCTTAAAAAAAAACAAAAATTAGCTTTTGATAGTTTACTTTCAAAACTTCCCCACAGCAGCACGAACATTTCCTGGATAATTTCAGTTTCAAGTGTATTTTACTTATATAGCACTTAGTTTTTGATAGCAAGTTCAAACACAATTTAAACCTAGGGAATCAGATAAAAACAGGCAAAACACAATTAAAATCCAGAGAATAAAAGTGGGTCTTAACATTTTGGGGTATCAAAACCCCTCTCTTTTTTTCCTGTAAAATGTTAAACTTGTAGAGTAATATAATGGGATGTGTTTGTTGTCACTAAAAAATGTCAGATTATAGAAGCTATAAAAGCTCTAAATGTTGTTTTACTGTGACTGTAAGGTTATGAATTGTTATGAATATGTTAATAATTGTTACAGAGAAATTACATTGTTACTGTCTGTTTGGTACATGGTAAATTACACGATACTACAGTATGAGGCTCAGCGACTGTCGCTATGGTGAAGACATCGGTTAGAGGTGTAAATCAGAGCTGTAGCAAATTCAAAAAGTGTCATAGTTATTTAACTTCCCTTGGCTTAACATTTACGTATCACTCTGAAGTTTCTATGTGCACATTTTTTTCTTTGACTTTCTATCCAGATCCAGATTCTTTTCAGTGCAGCTGTTAACCTTTTGTAGGAGTGATTTAACCGGGAGACTTTCATGCCTATCCAAGCCTTGAAAGTAGTTTAGCTGCCACTCCTAGTACCTAGTATTGTCAGTGGTTCCCAAGCAAATGAGTCCAGTCCAGCAAATGAAAATGCATCTTCAGCCAGATTTTAGCATGTTATCATGTAGCCATGCAGGAATGATCTCTGTGTCAAACTTCATCAGTGAAGGGCACACACAAATAAATGACACATTTTAAACTCATGTAGCCACATCAGTTTTGGTTCTGCTAAATACATGCAGAGAGAGGAAAAATCATCAGTAAGTTTAAAAACTTTGTTGTGATCCCATCAAAGAGCCCCGGTGTTTTTTTCCCTTATTGGCCATCTGCCTGTGTGTGCAGTGATTTGATTACCTGGAAGCTTCATTAGGATAGAGAGACGGGGAGGCCACGCTGGAAGCTCCCCTATCCTCCCTACTCAAGTATAGAGTTACCTTTGCACGGAAGAGACTGCATTGATTAGCCATATGCCTGGGAGGTGGGGGGGTAGTAGCCTCACCCTGTGCCATCACGATCGCCTTTGAGGGACTAAGATCTGGGAAAGTTGGATGTGCAGAGATATATTGTGTATGGGATACTTTCCCCCAGTGCATCTTTGCATTAAGATCCTATCTCTCTTGGTTACCAACAAAGCAGTGATAATCAAAGCAGTGAACATTAATATGGGAAGCCTTTGCGAGGGTTTTCCGGGCAAGATGCGATGCAGGAAACTGTATGTCAATCAATAGAGTGCACACAGATAGACCAGCGCATGGCTTCCACGGCAACTGCCAAGGACCTGGGGATGGACTTGTTTGTGTGTGATTTTTCTAGCAGCTTTTGAAGCATCTTTGCAGCTTGACTTTAAACCTGTTCCTATCATGTTTTTCTCCCCTGTTGTCACTATTTCTGCACATATTTCACTTTAGTGGCCATGTTTAATACACACACAGTGTTCCTGTCCAAAGGAGCAAGATGGACGTGTGATCTTTACATAAACATACCTGAGCTCTGTCAACATTAGCCTCTCTTAAAGAGAGCTATCATGGTTTTGATTACATTTTATCAGCTTCTCTGTCAGCCTTGCTCCCTGTTCGGAGCCAGCTTCGTAAGAATGATGAATGGTTCTTTTAATTGTTTCTAATTGATAACTGCTCTGAAAGACTTTGTTATGAAACACTGCCAATTTAGTAACACCGATACACTGTAGTGCCTTATTAATTCTCTCCCGTCTGGCTTGAGCACTGTGCAATTGAAAAGAACTCTGTCTTTGTGTTTGTGGGCTGACGAGGCAGTAATAACTCTTGCTGTTAGAGCATGCCAGTTTTTAAACGCCAAAATACTTTTATTTTTTATTTACCTCCCTGTGTCCAAGTGGTGTATTCAAGTACTCCACGCCTTAATTGTTACAATACATTACATTACAATGATATCTCTGCTGATTTACAACGCTCCTTATGTAGATGGGTTAGAGATGTTCTATAACTATGCTACAGCCTGGCTTACATGTTTATCATTATCATTTATGATGAGGTGATATTGCATGATAAATTCTCATCCCGCCGCCCTTTGGCAGGCATGCTCGGCTCTGCTGGTGAGCTGCTTGGTGAGAACATTTGCATACATATTGTCTTACACCTTTAGATAGACTCTCTTTCTCTCGCCCACTCTTACTCCATATCTGCCCTTTCAAAAGGTACATTTAATGAATAAAAGAGGAAATGAAGGAAGCAGGAAAGGAGAGGAATGTAACGAGGATAGTAGTAGTTGGCCTTTGGTCATCAGACTTATTGACTGAGACACCTGTAACCTGTTTGGTTATTTGGTATTTATGTTGGCCATTCACACAGGTAGCTCACCTGTTGTGGTAGCTTTTGTTTATTTGGCTGTTCCCACCTGCTTTGCCTGTGGGACAAGTATTTACTGGTCCACCTGTGGCCATCTTGTGAAATCACCCAACATGACACTTGGATCGACCTCTTCCGAAAATGTGACAAAAAGGGATGGGATGTAGAGATGTAGACAAAAAGAGCAACTTAAGGCCCAAATGTATTAGACATAACCGTTGACCCAGCTTGTTGTCATCTCTGTTTTGCTGCCGATTGGCAGTTTGAAGCTTTAAAGGCATACTATGTAACACGAGCTGTAGTTCCAATGAGACAACCTGTAGGGGGACCGAAGAGGGAAAAGTTACATAGTATGCCTTTAAGACCAAGGCGCTGCCTTTTGCACTTTGTCCAATTATATTTTATCATGAAATGAGTCTTGTTTATAGTGTGTTAATCGTCTTTTTGGTTGTCAGTTGGCTGTTTTAGAAAACATTTACAAACCAGCAGACTTCACGAGCTGCTAAATGGAACTAATTAACAAAATCTAGGTACTGCCCTCTAATGTAGAATTGCTAAATTAAAAGGGAATAATGCAAAACGCTTTAAATAGATCTCAAAAAATATTTTGTAACCCAAGCTTTTGTATTTGGCTTGTCATCTTAGTTTATGATAAAAATAAATAAATAATAATGTACAGTCGGGAGTTTTCTCTCAATAGTCCTCAAAAGCCCAATTCAACCTTCTCATTATTATCCCTCCCGTTTCTCACCTCCATGTTTTTTTTTTTCATTTCATTATCTCTATTATGTTTCTCCTTCTCCACTTTTTCTTTTCTCCTCTGCTCCCCCTTCTCCTCTCCTACACCGCTTCCTCCACTCCCTCCTTTTCTACAGTGCTCAGGTTGACAGATGTTTGGCTGACTGGCCTGTCATAATAACTGTGGTGCTGGGTGTCTCAAGTGGCTGGCGTTGGCTGTTCTTTGAGTACTTCACAGCCAGGACAGGACAGGACATTTCCTGGGGCTATGGGTGATGGGAGATGAAATGAGGACAGGAGAAATGCAGAGCAGTAAACAAGAGTTTTAATATTAGTTTTTTTATTATGCTTTTTACAGATGTCAGTACAAAGAGTTGTTTCATCTCAGTAAAAGAAGAGTGAGAGTGAAGAGTCTCCTCAGCAGACAAAGTTAGCGACTAGCTGGTGAACATACAGTAGTGGAGCATTTAGCAGAGCCAAAGAGCAGAACTGAGCTAAAAGGAGAGTGACCATTGGACCTCTTCAAATGAATGCTAATGTTGCTCTGATACTGACACTGGACTCACAGCTGTGCATCGCTGCAGTTCACAGCAGTGCGCTGCTGCAAAATTAAATTGACACTGATGTATAAAACTGCCAATCAGATTAATTTACTTATTAATCAAAGGTGCCAGAACGCAGTTCCTGACCTTCCGGCCAAATCAATTATCACATTGGTTAAATATTAAAAAAATATTTTTTTTTATTAATAAAAGCTGTCCTAGAATACATATTGTACCACTCAGACAAATTGATCTGCCAAAAACCTGTGACTGAAGGGAGTTAAAATCGAGAGAAAAGCCTCGGGTTCACAATCTTTTGAGTTACCCTAACATAACCATAAAAACATCCACCATGCTTTAGTTGCATGAGCAAATATTGTCAGGAAAAATAGAGATATGCTGCCAGAGAACAACAGCAGGCATGTTCAATATAAACATGTCCTCTTTATGTTAATGAAAACCTAATCCAGGCAGCATCACATTCCCTACAGACATATGAGTTGTATATGAACAGGGTTGATATATAAGATTAGAGGATGAGGTGACAGGCAAGGAGGGGCTGCAGGGTTGGGGGGAGAGGTGGCAAGAGGGCCACAAACCCTTCAAGCCAGCGGGAAGCTGTCTCTCAGAGATTTATAGATTCTCTGGGAGCCGGACCTTGCACCTCGCTGTCAGCCTCTATCTCTTTATCTTCCTGTAGATGCACACACCGTTTCCCAGTAAGATTGATCCATAGTTGCCTCAAAGTAGACAGGCAGTGGAGCTTGATATGACAGTAGTAAGATATGTAGACGAAGAATGTGCCTTGTCTGCATACTGGTGCTGTTTTGTGTTTATCTTCGCTGCCCTTTCATGGCTGGAATTGTTTTCATACTTTTTGATTTCATAAGAGACCTTTATAAATGCCTGGCTCTGTGAGGCAAATATAGACAGACTCAGGAAAGGACAGGCAGACAGGCCGTCAGACAGGTCAGTTTCAGACTGGATGAGACCAGCAGTAAGCCCTATATCAGCCTGGCTTTGCTGTCTTATTGGACACTAAGGCTCTCCAGTTTACATCGAGCTTCGTCGATCCAACCACAGAACGAAGAGAGAGAGAGAGAGAGTTTGGGGATATGATTGATCTTTGCCAGCAATATTGCCTCTGTGGATGGCATGATTGGCTTACAGTGTTTGCGATGTTTACATGGGCTGATCTTCTTTGCTGTAATTATTGATATGATAAGAGGCACTCACAAGGCTCCTTAAAGCTTTAGAGAAATATTGCCGCTCAATTTAGGCTCATTTGTGACAACATCTGCAATCATGAGTGATTTTTTCAGTTTCAAAGCTCATTTAATTTGGTGGCTTTGCATTATGAATATGTAGTTGACTCTGCATATAGACTTTATGAAGAAATGGCTCCGCTTGGCTAGTGAAACGGTGGTACAGCAGGACACGGGGAATCGGTGTGCACCACAGCGCACACACACACACTCACACACACACACACACACAGACCCAGCAGCCAACAGCCCTGTGTGTTTCTGACAGAGAGACAGTTATGTAAGAGGGCAGAGCTGAAGGTTGTCTTGTCTCATGAACCACCAGAAATCCACACAGACACACCACGCAGCGATGAGCATAGGTGGCCCTCTTGCCTGCTGATTATAAAGGCTGCTTCATGCAATATTAAAAATGGTCCTCTGCGCCACTTCAGGGAGCACAGATAGATATCATGCATCCGCCTAAATATTATGGATCTTTGGACATGAAACTCAAGGCTCGACCACTCAAAACAGCGTTATAGGAATCACGGTTAAAAATAAACAGCCCTAACCTAAAGCAGTTATTAATAAATGGGTAAAGTTCAGTGCTTGATGTATGAATAACTATTATGGTCTTTAGGGAGCTGTCCATGTAAAATTAGATTGCTGATTGCCAATCTAAATAATTAATGGCAGTATGATTATGGAAAGCGTAGTTCACTATGTGTTCTAAACTCTGCAGCCTTAACAGCTGTCATATGGGAGGTTAGAAATAATAAGCATTCAGTATGGGAACATTGTGTGGGACAGCATGGCATGTTGCTACCTGTCCAGATGCGAGCAGCAGCGTTAACGGGCCGCTGTCCGAGCCACTCATCACCATGACAACTCATAAAGCTGTCACCGGGGAGACTAAATGTCCATGCCCTGAGCTATGTGACCAAGACGTGTCTGTAAGTAAATTAGTTCACGTGTGTGGATAACTATGCCTCTAGTTGGACAGACAGCCTTGAACTCAGGTAAGCACTAATGAGTTTGCCATGTCCCCGCAGGCCTGCTGCCACTCATACGTGCTACAAAAATAACCAAACTACACAATAGCACTAAAGATTTTAATCATCACTCCTGAGGGAAGACTGTGTGTAGGCAGATACCCTCAAAGTCACTTGTGTATGCAACTCATTTTAATGTTATTAATATAACACTTACATTACGATTTAATGTTAGGCAACTTTTCACTGTAATAACTGAAAAAAAAAGATTTCTCAAATAACTTTATAGCCCATATCTTTAACCAATATTTCAAATAATATCATTATTCTTAAAGCCAGGACTTTTTCCTCCAAGACTCCCCATACGAATTAAGTCACATAATCTTGGAATTTAGCAGCCCTAACCGCACTTATCCACCCAAATTAACATCTGCTTTATTTTCTAGGACTTGATTGTGATTAAGTCCTGCATGACTTTACCACAAACTGTGAGACTATACTGTTATAGTATAGACTACGTATAGACTATACAAGTCTGGGGTATGCTTAACAAGAACTACCATAGTTTGTAGGACATGTCCTCCTCAGAACCTCAGAAGGCAAATGTGCTTATAGCTGTTCTGAACGGGGGGTGAAATGTCGGTTATTATAGCGAGGGCCACACAGCGCACACTTTCAGACAGTCTTTTCTGTCATTCATAGTGTTACACTTGGTTGTACACTCGTAAAGTGACAGAAATACTTTTTTTTGCTATTTGATTCTGTGTGTGTGTGTGTGTGTGTGTTTTATTCTTTTGTGTTATTTTACAATTACAATATTTAATAATTACAATATGATGCTGTATACTGTAATTCACTATATTGTAATTCCTCTGTTAATACTGTATTTACTGAGTCTACTTTGCTGCATAAATCACCATTCATGAGGCTCTGTGTAACAAATACGTGGCAGTGATTTTGTTGTGTTGGAGTGTCTGTGATGTTTGCCTACACAGACACTCTGGTGCACACCTACCTCGACCGGAGTGACCATCGTAAGGTGAAAGCCAATCATTATACAGTAGAGCTCCTGAATGCGGAGCAGAGCGATGTGCCACACCTGACTGCCAAGCAGTCACCTTAAACCAAAGAGCGCTGCTCAATAGTAAGATGTGGCTTGACCTGAATTATCATCACCATTCTCCCTCTTCTCCTGTTGTGGCTTATAGTCTCTCCTTACTCTCTCGACCCCCCCTCTCTCCCCACCTGGTATTCAGTGGGCAACCAGACATTCTTGACATTTTGCAAAGGTTGAAAGACAAAGAACCTTTGTCTCCTAATAAGGCCGCGCTCTACACCCCGCCTGAATGAGAATACTGGGGGAGAGAGAGGGTGGTGTCTCTGAGGAGGTGAGCATGTAGGGTGGCGTGTTTGTGTGTGATGATGAAAGTGGAGGGAGGAGGGGTACATGGGGATACAGGCAGGAGTGAGAAAATGCAAGGACAGGAAAAAGGAAGTTTCAGGTAGAAAGAGGTGTGTGTGTGTGTGTGTGTGTGTGTGTGTGTGTGTGTGTGTGTATATGAGGTGTGGGAGGAGGAGGTTTGGGACGGAGAGACAAGAAAAATCCTCTATGGGTTTAGAGTGATAACAGTTAGGTTTCAGGGGCTATTGTAAGCTATTGCTGCAGGAAATACGGCAGCACACCCTGATGCTTCACCCGCAGTCACAGGCAGACGCGGATGTTCTACAAGAGAGCGATATTCTCCATCACTGCAGGAGCTTGAAGCAGAACTCAAAACACCCAAGGTCCTTCTGGTCTCTTCTCATCTCTCTCTCTCATCCATCACACCCCCCAGCTCTACCTTTCACCTCCCTTACCGCCTCTCTCAATCTCTCTTGCACCTATCAAAACAGCTGAAGCGAGGAAAAAATAGTGTTCGAGCAAGTGTAAGCAAAGACAGAGGTGCGATGAAACGGAGAGGTTTAAATAGTTAGAGCTTGCCACCTGGTCAAGCACCTTTCGACCTTTGGTTCAGCCAATTCTTGTTTTTCACTCTGCGGGTGTCACTTTGAGTTACCTCTACCGTATTCCTTCCACTTACCATACAGCTGTGGCCCTGTGTTATGCAATTTCCCTGCATTGTCTCATTCGCAGTTTTCAAGGCACTGCAATTTTGCAAAGGCGCAGAGTGTAAAGTAAGAAAAACAATAGTCCTTTTTTCTGTTTTTCTGTGTTTTGTCTTTCAACATTACATAAGCAAAAGGTAAAAATATCTGGACCTGTCTTTAAAAGCAGATGGTGTGGTTATGACATCAGACTCGTTAAAAGCAGCTATAACTAGGAAGAGCCAAGGGTTGTTGTGAGGTACACTGTCTTAAATCCAGCATTATCTGCTAATCAGGAGAATAAATGTTTTCTGTGTGTGTGTGTGTGTGTGTGTGTGTGTGTGTGAGAGTGTGAGAGAGAGAGAGAGAGAGAGAGAGAAGAGCTAGTAAAACAAAATATGTGCTGCAACAATCTTGGCATTCTCCTTCCTTATAGTCTCTTGATTCTCTCTATATGAATCTCTATCTTTCCCCCCTCTTCTCCGTCCTCTCTCTTTTTATGTGTGGGTATTCTGTCACTCACTGGAATGTGGGCAGATTGGGATCATATTCAGACTTCCAGATTCATTCTGCGAGCAACTCAAGAGCCAATATTAGCCACGCGGTCGTTGTTTTACCCATGAGCCCGTTGCCTTGGAAACGTTGCATAAGAGGGAGTGGGAAAGTGGGATGCCCCTTGCTGATTGGGAGACAAGGTGGCAGATCTCTCTTCCTCTACCCTCCTCGTCCCTGTATCTTCCTCTTGCATCTTGTTTCTTTTCCCTCCACTCAACACTTGTTCTAACTGTATGTGTCAAAACCCTGGAGCTCCAAATTTCCCCTCATGCCCCGTGATGAATCAACTCAGCACCCCCAAACAAAGATCCACAGTCAAAAACAGCATACATATTACAGTTATGTCTTCAGATTACTTAAAGCTCCTGTTGGAACATTGACTTGTGGCCCAATTAGACATGTTTGTCCACACAGGGCTCACACACAAGCACCTGCATAAACACTCGAACACACAAACACCGCTCCATGAGCTGTGTTGTGTGTTATCCTTGGCAGTGGGAGGCCTTGGCTGGAGTCAGGGAGGATAGCGCTTTGTTGAATCCACTGAGACTGCATGTTCAAGACTGCATGACTTGGCCTTCCATGGCTTCCATATAAGCAAGGCCATGCTGTGTCTACATACAAGCAGGATGAGAGAGATGGAGGATTGGTGAGGAAGGGAAGGGTGGCCTTGGCTCCAGAGACGGGACAATTTATCTTCTGTATCCTCACTGACTCCAACTCTTTGCCTGATTTAAAAGTTTAAAAAAGAAACTAGACTAAACACTTAAAACTTAATCCAGTCATTTAGGGGTTGGGACTGCAGTTTATCCAAAATGCCCTAACAACATAACAATGACTGTCTACTATACCTGTGTAGGCAAAAACGGAGAAGTAATTAGGGATCTGAACAAATCGGGGCTGCAGTAGGTTGCACACTTTCCGATGGAAAAACCTCAATTTGAGTTTCTTGTGTAATTTGCATTTCTTTTCCAGCATGTAGCAAGCCAAGAAAAGAGCAGGGTGGGCAGCCCCTGTGTGAGGGAGCTGTCTTAATCCATGTGTTTAACAAGCACCATCTGCTGCTTTTATTCAGATGGGAGTAGAAATATTTGGTTGATTAAGAGAGGATCTGTGTAGGATGGCTACACCGTTACCACCAGTTACAAGGGATACACATGCAAGATTCTGTCAACTGGTGTCTTGGTAGGCAAACAAAAGAAGTACATCCTCTCCTCCTGCCTGGTATCCTTCTTCACTCCTGGTCTCATCATGATTCTGGTTTACTGTAAGATCTATAAGGTGGCAAAGCAGCGCTCCTCCACTGTGTTCGTGGCCAAGAACGGCCTGGAGAGGCAGCCCAACATCAACATGCAAGTGCTCAAATAAGTACACGTGTGCTAGTGGATGTAGATGTGAAGCACACACATACACACAGACCAGGGTTTTTGCTTTCTCAGAATGGACCTTTGGGGGGAGGGGGGGCTACGCAAGACAGTAAGCATGATCGTTCCGCGTACAGTAAAGGCAGTGAGTCTGTGTTACCTAATTTGACTGAAATCTATGCATTTTCCTGTTATTTTTGACAATTTAAGAAACAAACGTATATTATGCTTGAGTAAGTAAAACCCCAATTTACAAAACTGGTTAAAAAAGTAATATTAATATTTAAATAAATCTCGGGGAGAGTCCGGTACAGCCTGACTCTGGGGATAAAACTTAGATTTGCTCTCATATTCAAGTTTATGTTCTGCTTGTTCAACGGTTGTTTGGTAAATTGCTCTTAAACACATTTAGTGAGGATTTGAATTGCTATTTTTATTCTCAATTCTTGTCATTTTGGTGCTGGTGATTTTCCTTTGGGGCTGGCTAAAACCTCTTTCTCTATGCAGAAAAAAATCCTGCACACACGCTAAACACACAGTTTATGTACCCATTTTAATAACTCAAATAATGCTGTTATTTGTTTATCTCCAGGTGCTGATCTAGGTGGTCTCATGGACCTGGAGTCTCTGTACCGCGGCGTGGAGCAGAGTATCAACCACACGCGGGCCGGGCGAATGCGCAGACAGAGCCTGGAAAGGGCCTACAACATCGAGGTGCTGCTGGGCGTCGACGACTCGGTGGTCCAGTTTCACGGGAAGGAGCATGTCCAAAAGTACCTGCTCACACTCATGAACATTGTAAGTGTTGGTGGCACACACAGTTAGAAACACACAATAACTCACACAAACAGACAGAGAAGTCGATAAATATATGTCAATTAAAAGAATGTAACCTGTTGTGTAAATTGCTGACACTAAAGGTTATTTTAGAGCCTGGGATCTCAGGTATCACATCATACACAGCGTACAGCGTGCTATCACACAACATATACTGTAAATGTGTCTTCATGTACACCCATCATCCCAAATGCCCAAAAATGACATTTGTTGTCTTGCTTAAAAAATAAAAAATAAAAAAAAATAGGAAAACTGTTCTGTTTGAGTTAAATGGGAAGTAAGTCACAGAGAGGTCAAAGAAAGAGGGTAACACACACCGAATGATGAGGATTCAATTCCCTTCCTACATGTTCTCATCCAGCAATCAGGCATGGGTAATCCTTTCTTCTCTATCTGAATATGATGAGATTTCATTTGTTTGAGTGTGTGTGTGTGTGTGTGTGTGTGTGTGTGTGTTTCTGTGCCACTCGCACTCAGTGCTGGTGGCACGTTGTCAAAATCCTGTGTGTGTGTGTGCGTGCGTGCGTGCGTGAGATGCAGAAACAGCAGGCTGTATGCTCCAGGCCACAACAACACTTAGCCAAGCACTCAAACTCCCAGGTGTGTGTGTGTGTGTGTATATGCGCTTGTGAGTTGGTGTGACACTGAACACACTGCAGACTTTAATCTTTGCAAATTAAACCTGTGGTGAGAGTGCTGTTTGCACGCATTTGTAGGCGTGTGTGCACACATTGGTGTGTGTGTGCGCGTCTGTTTGTGTGCATTCTCCTGTTTGCTTTCGCTTGTATTGCGACCCACTGCGCAAGGAACCAATCTCTGACTGTTAAGCAGGTGCAAGCATACAGCAACAAATCCTACCACACCTCTTTGTCTCAGCTCAGCGCTTGAGAAAGAACAAGAGCCGCTGTGCTCTCTGCCTCCCCTTTTAGATATTTGTTAGACAGTATATGAGAAGGGGGTATGCAGCCCTGTCGCAGCCCCCCTCTAATCTGTGGGGAAGAGATGGAGAGACAGAGGGAGAAGGAGTATTTTAAACAGCGCATTCGGAATAAATTACTGACAGCCAGATAAACAGAAATAAATAAATAAGGGCTGCCTCCCACGCGTGGCATCTGGGCGACTTTCTTCTTGAAAGTTTGCTTTGCTCAGTTCAGGATGGGTGCGCCCCCCCCCTCTCTCTCTCTCTCTCCCTCTCTCCCCCTCTCTCTGTTTTATATCTTTCTCTCACTCTCCCTGTTTCTCAGCAGCACCGAGTCGCTCCACGCTAAGCTCTTTTGCATTTTTACTCCTCCCTGACTTGGGTAGTTTATGGCAACTAATCGACAACGATGTAAAAAATAAAAAGACATGTAAGGTAAATTTAGGATGAGGAGAGAGATTTAACAATATACAATAAAGATGCACTCTAAAGGTGTTCATATCTAGGCAGTTTTTTTTGTTATTGTAATAGTGTGGCTGCTTAACCACACAGAAAGATAGGAATACTTTGACACTGTAAAACCATGTCAAATTTATGGCATGATGTCTCCTCTCCAGTATTTTTACTGCTTCCACTGTCTTAGGGGTGTTGAAATTAATCATTGCATCACTGATTGCATCATACAGACTCCGCTACATTCAGGAAGTGTCTTTTTTTAAGAGTAGATACTATGAAAAGGCGAGTTTATATACTATATCAGACTGCTTGAATTTGTTGATGAAAACCATAAGTAGCAATATACAACAATATTGAGGAGGTGACGCATCATGATGCATCGGGATATCGAATCGGATCGAATCCTTGACAGGATAATCGTAATCGAATCATGAGACCAGTGAAGATTCACACCCCTACTGTCTTCTCTCCTTAAATTCTTCGAGCCAATTCTTCTCCTTACTTTCAGGCTGAATTAAGTATCTGACATAAAAAGCTTCTGTATGCATATTTGTGTTTTCGTCACTTTCAACACACTTAGAAAAAGTGGTCCTGTCTTTTGTTGAAACAGCTGTCACAGTGTTGTAGAGCCACCTTCAAAGACTAAATAAAGTGCTTGCCTTTTAGCACAAAAGGGTTATTCTGTAAAACTACAATGATTTGTTTCTCATGGTCTGTTTTCACTCATTTTCGTGTTTTTGTAATTACTCTCTGCATCGTCCCCCTCTACTTCTTGCCTGTATCTCTGTCTGTCAGTCTGTTTGAATGATAAATTCACAAAGTGAGCTTAGAGTCAAGGTGGACAATTTGTGTGTGTGTGTGTGTGTGTGTGTGTGTGTGTGTGTGTGTGTGTGTGTGCGTGTGCGCGTGCGCGTGCGCGTGCGTGTGTGTGTTGCAGAAAAGGGTGCAGTCTGCAGGACATCAAAGCGCTCCCACAGAAAACCACTAAATCCTGTCTGTGAAGTTCAGCGACAAGTGTCAAAGTGTGTGTGGGCGTAGGTTGAGTTAAATGTGTGTATTGGTAATTCCGCTTCCCACTCCTTTCCCATGTGTTTACCTCCCTTCCCCACATTGTATTTTTTTTTCAATTGCATCAACAATAAGTCTAGCCACCTGGCTTAATTATTCACAAACCATTTCACAATCTATCAGTAGATGAGCATGCACATGCACATATATGCACCATTTGTTTATTTTAACAAAGTGTGTATCTTTGACACAGGAGACCACAGTTTACAGCCCTTTTCAGTTGGTTTCTTTTAACCCTGGCACTATTTTCCCCTGATCTTAATTTAAAATGTTTTAGTCGTTATCCTTACATCAAACCTGGTCTATAGTGTTGGCAGATCTGAAAACACTTATGAGTCACTTATGACTTTCATATGGGTCATTTTGAAGGGCAATGATAAACAGTTAAAGGACCTGTTACCTGACTCTTGATCTAATAAACTCTCTTCATTTGGAAAGTACAGTAATATGCTACTTTGCTTGATAGTTAAAGCATAACTCTCACCAAAATGCAACCTAGGGTCTTTTTGTGAATGTACCTGAGTCAAACTTTCTTTTAAAAGCATAATTAGGACGGAAACGCCACTTTTAAGATTTACCGTATTTTCATTTATTTTTCGGTCAAATGGCCTTTTGAATGGGAGAGCTAGGGGCACTACTATGATCGCATCAAAATCGCTATTTTTAAAACACTAAGAAGGCTCGACACAACATGAAACTACACATGAACTCGAGTATTGAGAACATTACACAGAGTTTACTAAAAAGAAAGGTTTTGAACAACTCACTGTAGCTGTTGTTTTTCCGGTCACCGTCCATCTCGCAAGTCAAAAATAGTCGAGGAAGGAGTGTAAAGATGGAAAGCTCCTAAAGCTTAGTTCCATATAAATGCACGGATAATTTATTGTTTTGTCGTTAGTAAAAAACAATATTGACCTTGTAGTTGAAAAAGGAGCCTCATATATGAATGACATTTCCTCCTATGGAGTCCGTTCATTTCGCATTCGGAGATCGACTATTTTTGACTGAGAAAATGGCGGATAGCGTAAACAACAACTGCTAACATGAGTTGCTCAAAACCTTTGTTTTTAGTAAACTCTGTATACACAAACAATGTTCAATGCTCGAGTTCATGTGTAGAGCCCCTGGTGATACTTCGAGCAAAGTTTCATGTTGTGTCGAGCCTTCTTAGTGTTAAAAAATAGTGATTTTGAGGCTATCATAGCAGTGCCCCTACCTCTCCCATTCAAAAGGCCATTTGACCGAAAAACACTACAAAAATACTTATAATCTTAAAAGTGGCGTTTCCGTACTAATTATGCTTTTAAACAACTTTAAAACGAGTTAAAGTTTGACTCAGGTACATTCACAAAAAGACACTAGGTTGCATTTTTGCGAGAGTTACGCTTTAATGTTTGGAACTAAAGTGTGGCTCTATTAACAATTTTTTTTGTGGCGGAGATTGTCTTTGTAGATGGAAAAACGAAATACTGGAATGATATGTAGATGCACAGTAACATTTCTACAATAATGTACATTTTAGACTTTTTGAAGGGAAGAGAGGTGTTTCACTGATATGGGGTCTTTTTTATTAAAAGACAAGAGATAGAACACTGGCATCAAACTTTAAGTAGTGTGTGGCGTATATTTAGTGTGATTTGGACAGGGAGGACAACACAAACAAGAAAAAAACAACCTTAATGGCAAGACAATTAACCGTGTCAAATCTAGAAAGAGAGAGACAGAGAAAAGGTGACACAAAAGGGGGAAATAAAAAATCTGAACAAAATAGAGACGGGGAGGAGAAACAGCTGGCCAGTAAGCTCTGTGCGTTGTGTTTCACTTGGCCACAGGTGACAAAGTGGGCTGAAGCAAGAGTGTTGTAGCAACAATGTTGTGATAAATCCTGTAAAATATGCTGTGTGGCAAATGCCAAGTGGAGGCCATTGTGCGGTAATCTTCCCATGGCGACAGTGATCTGTCTGTCTACCTGTCTGTCTCACCCATTAATGAGGAGGAGAGGAGACCTTTAGAGAGGTGCCGCTTAATGTTAATCACACTCTCCATGGATATGAATAGTCACTACTGATGAGGAAGGTACACGGGTGTGTGTATGTTTAATTTAAATGATGCATATTGGCATACTGAGGTGTCTTTTGTCTGCACCTTTATACCTCCAGTATGTGATAAGCCTCATTTCTGTAAGAGCTGTCTGGAAGTGGTGCCGATTGTTCCATCTTGTCTTTACCAAAGCTCCTGGAGGCAGTGAAAAAGTCATATTAATGAGTGGTAGGAAGAGCTGGGAAAGGAGAGGTAGTCCAGGTAATAATAGACACCTTGTTAGCTGGAAGTGTCACAGATATGTACAGTAAGGAGCACTGTCAGACAGAGAGCTCAAAATTATGGGTCTCAATTTTTAAATATTCCCATGTGTGTTGACAAAAAAAATGTAGAAAAGCTGTCCAAACTCTAATTTATGTAGCACTCGAGCCAAAATGTATCAGATGACTCAGTTCTGTCTCATCAGCAGCAGAGTGTTTTTAATGCATAATTTCAAAATGTCTTCATGATGAGTTGATGTACACAATGAGCTCAGTGTATTAAGCACTGTGAAAATGTTCATATTATACCACAGTTATCTAGAATGTATTTTAAACCTTTATGAGCGTATTACTGCTATGTATCTTAGTCTTAGTAAATCAAATTCTTACCTTAAATGTAATTTAAATATTTAAACTGAGGTATCATTGTACAAAATGTACCGTAGGTGTGAACCTGTGGATGAGGGCAGCTAATGAAGGGCCGATTAAAAATAGCAAGACAGAACTGTTCGTGTCTCTCATGTTCTTGGGTTTTTAGTCTGGACTATCCCTCCTTTATTCTCTCTTTTAGAGCACTTTGTTTTGCTTTGCTTTTGCAGCTGTTAACATCTCTCTTTCCTTTTCATGATTTAGATTATAATTGAATCTCTAACCCAACACTGAAATTGAAAAAAACATCCGGATTAACAGGTTATAAATGTGCAGACCAACAAAAGCAGAATTTAAGTTATTAATGTTTTCTTAAGCAGCTAGGGTTAATTAAATTAATTTAATTAATAAAAATTATTTCCAATTATGATGCACATAAACAAACACAATTCTCATTATTCATAAGTAAAACATTTGAATTATACCTATAGTATATGTGGTTAAACAATTGCTGCCTTTAATATCACTCCTTGCTCATCCTTTGCCAATTTTCTTCTACATTCTCTCTTCAATTCGTCCTGCCTTTTGCAGAGTTAAGTGACAGGCCGTGGCTGCATTATTTATCTGATAGTAATGACTTTGTGCCTTGCTGACCTCTAGGCATGCATTACTTAAAACACACACACACACACACACACACACACACACACACACTCACACACACTCACACAGTCTACCTTGGACACCTGTAGCCTGGGTGGTAAATAATGACACGTGGTGTCGCCCTTCAGCAGCATTAATGAGACACATGCCTGTACAGTTGTTAACAATGAACTATGTGTATGTTGTGACTGTTGGTGTTTATGTGTGCATGCATGGGTAATCACATTTCAGTGATTATGTGGGTGTGTTTGGGATTATGAATCACTGTACCATATCTGTCCTCTAATGTACAGAATATGAATGTGAAGTGTCTGACTGTATGCAAGTGTTAAAGTACATGACAGACATCAAGCTAAAGTTAGGGCGTGTGTGTGTGTGTGTGTGTGGCTGGGTGTGTGTGTGTGTGTGGGTGTGGCTGGGTGTGTGTGTGTGTGTGTGTGTGTGTTGCTGGGTGTGTGTGTGACTAGGTGTTTGTCATTAGAGTGGACCTTGAATTGTCAGGGTCACCTGGAAGTCAGCTGTCCCTAATTAGCTTAACAGTTGTCAAGGAAACGGACTAAATCAGGCCAAATGTGAACTGACCAAGCCAAGTGTCCATGTCATCTCAGACAAACACCGCTACACACACACACACACACACACACACACACTCATTATGTGTCATTTACTCACTTATACTTCAGCCTGCAAAAATAACGAGAGAGTGAGACAAATGTTACCAAATGAGACAGAAATACCAGCCGCTTGCCAGTCAGACAAGATGAAAACTGCAAACACACACACACACAGACAAACACACACACACACAGACACACACACACACACACACACACACACACACAGAGTCTCAGACAGGGTCAAACAGAGAAGACAACAACATTCTGTCTTTGTTTGGGGGTTGCTTAGCAACTCTTTTTTTAATGTGTGAAAGAAGCATCCAAAATGTGGAACTGAAGGTTGCTGAAAGAAAACTTATTTTGTGTCGTTGACTCTAAAACTCATCCTCTTTCCTTGTTTTCAGGAACTATCTTATTATGAAATACTAAAAGTATATTTTTTTAAATGACATTAGTTTTAACATCATCGGTTGTTGTCACAGTGTATACATTATATTCAGTTGTGGAAAGTGTAATTACATTTACAAGTACAATTTAGAATGACTTGTACTTTATTTGCACATTTCCACTTTATGCTACTTTATAATTCAACTTAATAACATTTCACAGGGAGATGTAGTGTAGTTTTTACCTCACTACATTTATCTGACAGCTACAGTGACTTTGCTTATTAGGATTTTACATTCTAAACATATAATCAATTTATAAAATATGATGCATTATTACAGATTACCACTTTGGAAAACTACAACAGTAGAATGTTTCTTACAAAAGTGTGCTCAGAAATATAAATAGTCTCATAGGAATATGAAAAGTATTTCAGGATTTTTTTCAGTTAGAGTCCTGGAGGAGTTACGCAGGTATTGGGCAGGAAAATGAATCTCAGCTTTGTAAGTGTGAGAAAATGACTCAAGAAGCATCACTTGATAAATCTCCGCCAAGTCTCAGTTTTGACTTGGAGTTTTTTAAAGATGTGACCATTGACTACTTGAGTATTACTCTCTTCTTTCCTTTATGTAATGCTCTGTTCCATTCACAGTTGAAGGTCAAAAAGTCCCGATTACAGTACTGTCACAGACTAATTACAGCCTCCATTATTTCTTGTGTTCCAGCTTGGAAAACCAACACATGGTCTTCTGACATAAAATGCAGATTCCACTGAAACCACTTACTGTATGTTATTTGAGTGACATTTGGCTACATTAGTAAGTTAGCTTAGAATGCTGGCAACTGTCAACTTTAAATTTCAGAAGGTTAATTAGTATATTTGATTATTTACCAAACAGATGTTCCCGATCATGAAAATTAAACATGACTTTATTTTCTGAAAATGATGTTAAGCTGTTAAGCCTTTAAGTTGCAGCCATGTTTATGTGGTGATGTAAACAAATAAATGTATTCCAGTCGGTTTGTGGTTACCGAATTAGGATTCTGACTTGAAGAATCATTGCACTGGATTTTTCCGAATACGAGGATGGAATTTCCGACTTAACACAGAGTATGGAACATACTCGCGTTAGGAGTGTTAGGTAACTCTCTTCTTTAAAACCTGCAGCTCTATACTACATTTGTTTTCTAAGAATGCTTCGTTTCCACTCCCTAAGCTCGTTCTATGTCCTCATTTTTCGTCTGTGCTCCCTGTCCTCTCCCCTCTCTGCTCAGCTTCTTGTCTCCTTCCCTCTGCCTCTCTGTCTCTATCTGTAGCATTCCTCAACTCTCTACCTTTCTCTCGCTGGGTGTGTGTGTCTGCAATTTTGTTCTTCATCTCTGTACCTCTGTGTGTGTGTGTGTGTGTGTGTGTGTGTGTGTGCGTGCATGTGTGTGTGTACAGTATGTGTGTGTCTCTTTCTCCACAGCGTGTCCATAAGCCATCTCATTACGGCTGTCTGTTTTTACATCCCTTTGCCTCATTAGGCACCGCACACAGCCACTGAGGACAGCAGGCCTCAACTCCTGCGCCAATTTACCTCTCTCTCTTTCTCTGTCTGTCTCTTTCTCTCTCTCTCTCTCTCTCTCTCTCTGTATATGTTTTTCGCCAGTATAATGCTCTCTGCATCTCCCTTGTCACACATTACCTTGTATCCTTGCATTAGGCTCTTTCCTTTCTTCCTTCATCTCCTCTCCATCTCTGCTCATGGGAAACTAAGTTCCTTGCACTTTCCTCAACTTCATTTTCTCTCTTTTTGGGGCCTTTCTCTTCTCTTCTAATCTCTAATATCACTGTGTTGCTGGTAGTATAATTTAGGTTTATAATTTGTAACTACTGTATGTATCCTTTGTTAATAATTAATCATGAATCTGTTATAAGCCATTTATAAGCTTTATTAGAAACGGAGAAAGCACTTAAATGAACATTAATTGATGGATTAGTTCCATCACAACCCAGCAACTCAAAAGTTATAATGGCTTATAACTGATCTATAAAGCATTATTAAAAGATTTACTGTATTAACCATTAATAAAGCTATTGGATACAATTTATAAACCATTTAGATATCAGATTAGATGTTGTATTTACTCTGCTGAGACTTGTGTTCCTTCCTGTTTCTTTCTGTCTGACTCCAGGTGAATGAGATCTACCATGACCAGTCTTTGGGAGCAAAGATCAATGTGGTTCTGGTGCGGATTATCATGCTGTGCAACGGCAAGGTAAGACCTGACAAGACACGAGTTTTACTGAAAAGTCGACTGTGATGCAGTTTCTTAAAAGTGGATGCCTTGTCTCTCTCTGTCAGCACTATCTTTGATACTAGGATTTTGCTACAATCGCTTTAAGTACCTACAGTAAGCACAGCCAAGTCGTACACACACACTCATAAACAAACACACAGACACACACAAGCACTCATGAGCATGCACTGATGCCCGGAGCCTGTTATTCCAGTGGACTGAGCAAAAGAGGAACTAAAAGCATGCAGCATCCCAGGGGAGTGTTTTCAAGTCGCACGCCTTCACAGTTCAGCACCAAAGCACACAGAAACTCTGCCTGTTATGCAATCAGCCTTCCTCCCTGTAGGCTGCAGCACAGAATTATGGGAAGTCCAGGCAAAGATAAACAATCAATGATAGCCCTCCCTCATTCATAAACAGAGAGACCGGACAAAGGGGGTAGCATCCTTTTCTTCTGGACTGTAACTCTATCTTCCTGTCTGTGCTGAAGAGAAGAAGAGAGAAAGAGTGGAAGAGATGGAAAAGGAGAGATAAAGCAAGAGATGGCAGGAACGGAGAAGGGCAGGGATTACCCCACAGGATGATACAAGGAATTTTATTGCTGGATAGGTACTCTGTGATACACTTATGCTGCTGTAGCCTTATCTCTGCCTCTCCTCTCTACATGTCTACAGTCCCAGTGGAGCCCTGGAAACACACACACACACACACACACACACACACACACACACACACACACACACACACACACACTCTCTCCTACATTGGTCATTCAGAGCCAGCCCCTATGCAGCTTCAGCCAAAGCTCCGGCTGTCCATCATCCCCAATTACCGTGGCAACAGAGCTGCACCCAGACAGCCTGCCGATTGGCTATGTGACCCTGAATGCAGGCGCACCTACACACCCACACTGCACACACACACACACACACACACACACGACACACCATTCCAAATACATGAAACACACTGAAACACACAAGCACCTGATGAACATGATGAAGCACACGTGTGCAGTGCACTCTGTCTAAGGCGTGTTTGTGCAGAGGCAGGCCATATGTCTTCACTGCAGCACACTCACATGACACACTGTTTGATTCAGCTGTGCATTTTGAGTGTGTGAAAACGGCGAGGAAATGTAGAAAGCGAGGCAAAAAGGAAGCAGTGGAGGAGAGAAATGGAAAGACTTGTACAGCAGAATGTAGGGAGGGAGAGGAGTGGAGATCTAATGAGGAAGAGAATGATAGGTGAAGGTGAATAGAAGCAATCGCTGCTATCAGGGTGTTAATCATAAGTAAATATTCTGTAATTGGACATGTTTTTTACTATTAGTGCATAGCTCATTAATAGGCAGCTCTGTGTTCAGTTTCCTATTCATTGTTGAAGCCATCAAGCTTACAGGATCCTAAATCCTTCATTAATGTGAGTACTCTGTGCGTGTGTGCGTGCGTGCGTGCGTGCGTGCGTGCGTGCATGCGTGCGTGCGTGCATGTGTGTTGTACACCTCAGCAATTTGCAAGATGTGCTGACAAAATACAACATTGTGACACTGCCCCCTACAGGGTTGAATAAAAATGTATGTAAATGTATCAGAACTGTAACCTGAAACCTGAAGTAGCAGGTTTAGTTCCCTGTTTTTGTATAATCTTTACGCCCTTTTCTCTCTTTCCCTGTATGCGTCTCTCTCTTTTCAGTCCATGAGTCTGATTGAACTGGGAAACCCATCTCAGAGTCTGGAGAACGTGTGTCGCTGGGCCTTCCTGCAGCAGAAGCAAGACACAGGGGACGCCGAGTATCATGATCACGCCATCTTCCTCACACGACAGGAATTTGGCCCCACGGGCATGCAGGGTAATGGAAGACATGAACATACTAAACCCTTACAGTTTAACATATAGTACATACATCGAAACTGCACGCACACCCTCTTGAGGACCTAAAACTCATAAGCACACACGGTAAACTCCCCTCTTCCTCCATAAAGCTGCATAGTGCACCGTGGGTTTGGTGGTTTTCTGTGCAGCAGAGTGCAGGCTAACAGGCAGGCCCAGGGGAGAGGCCTCTAAAGGCAGTGGCCTAGCTATTCAGAAGCCCTTCAGCTGCCCTTGGGCTCAGCCTTCACCAGCAGAAAATCAATAGGCAGAGCGGGCCAGCCACAGTCCCACAATTAAAGGCAGTACTGGACAGACATGCACACAGGGAGTTGGAGATTGGCATATGTAAGGGTGGAAGGCGATAGTTTAGGGTTAGGATTAATGTTTCAAAGATTGCTGTGTTTAAGTAGTATACATTATACATATCTTTTGATAGATAAGTTTCAGATTTAAGGTGAAAAGTGAGTATATTTAACCAAAAATGAGCACAATAGCAGATGTATATTTCAGTATTTCAAATTATGATTTATTATTTATTATTAAGATTTGCCTAGAGACTGACTTAAAATATTGTTCAAATATTTATGACAGAATTTAAGAAAATATATACAAATCAGATCATTTGACAATATGAACACAATGAGTAATATTTATGTTTATTGGGCTCTCACTGATGTGTTTATTTGGGTGGGTATGGACAACTTATCTAAGTTATACACTATTTTTCTTCTTGCTACTTTTCCATCATGCACATGTCAATAGGTTTGTTAGATTTGTGTATATTTTGTGTGAAATGTTGTGTTGGAAGAATACACTGAAATGAGCAAAAATATAACACAACAATAAGTCTACAAATCCTGACCATTGTGTCTTTCTTCCTGGTTGCCTAGGTTACGCCCCAGTGACGGGCATGTGCCATCCGGTAAGGAGCTGCACTTTGAATCATGAGGATGGTTTCTCTTCTGCCTTTGTGGTGGCACACGAGACCGGACATGTGTAAGTGCATTTTTGCCATAACAAAGTCTTAAAGCCTGCCCTCGGCAAAAGACAACAAAGCAGTCTTATAAGACTGTATTGATTTATGTCAGGTCCATCGGTCACCTCAGCCAATTTTCTGATGAGAGAATTGTTACTACCTACCTCCCTTTGTTCCTTGTTCTTCTTCTCCTCCCACATGTTCCCAATCTGTCTTCGCTGGTTCATCTCCTTTCCCTTCTCTCTCTCTCTCTCTCTCTCTCTCTCTCTCTCTCTCTCTCTCTCTTTCTCTCTTTCTCTCTCTCTGTCTCTGTCTCTGTCTCTGTCTCTCTCTGTCTGCAGGCTGGGGATGGAGCACGATGGCCAGGGGAACCGCTGTGGCGATGAGGTGCACATGGGCAGCATCATGGCTCCACTGGTGCAAGCTGCCTTCCACCGCTTTCACTGGTCCAGATGTAGCATGCAAGAGCTGGGACGCTACCTAAGGTGAGACACAAATAAACAAACACACACACACACACACACACACAGACAGATTCCTACTAGGATTTCATTATATATTGGTTGTTAAAGGTCGATACTTGCATCAATATTTTTTTACTGAATTTGTATCCTGTTGATATTTTGTGTGATTTTATTATTATACTAAAAGTTATTATATTACAAAGTGTACAAGTCTTACTGCCTGAATGGTTTTCAATGTGAAAAAAACAAATTTCATGAAGGTTTCATGAAACGTTCCATTAAACACATTTTAATGACTTTTAATGAATTTTAGGTAAGCAGGCAGCTTCTGAAGGCATAGTGATCCACCACGCATACTACGTGAAAACACTTGAATAAATTAGGGATTTAAAGTGTGTAAAAGCTAAACCCAGTCATTAATTGCATTAATTGATCGACAGACAAACAAACAACAACATTTATCAGTAACTATTTTGATTAATTAAGTATATTTTTAAGCTAAAGTGCCAAAGATTCATGGCTTCAACTTTTCCAATGTCAATTTTTGCTGATTATCTTAACCCTCTGTCACAGTACCTTGAATATCTTTTGGTTTTGGAAAATGCAAGCGATTGAAAGACATCACCTTGGGCTTTGGGAAATTGTGTGTTTTTCACCGTTTCATGACATTTTATAGAGGAAGTTATTAATAAAGACAATAATAATAATAATAATAATCTCAAGGTTAATCAAAAATGAAAATAATCATTAGTTGCAGCCCTAGATTTAATACTGCACAATGACATGAATAACTGGAAGAAAAGAAGAAAGTCACATTTCATCACATTTGTTTTACTCCTCTTGCAGTTCCTATGACTGTCTCCGTGACGACCCCTTTGACCACAACTGGCCATCCCTGCCTCAGCTTCCCGGTTTGCACTACTCCATGAACGAACAGTGTCGCTTTGACTTCGGCGTGGGCTACACGATGTGCACCGCGGTAAGAGATCCCCATAGTCCCATGGTGACTTTACTAACATAGCATAGAGTTTACTAACAACTAGCTGCTCTAACATACTGAAGAAGGCAACTTCTACAACAGTTTCCACCAGTCAAGCTTAGCATTACTCTATCTCCTGAGATGATGCCGTTTTTCAGAGTTGGGGTAAACTCATTTTGAATTCAGTCTATTCAGTTAATTCAGAATTTGCTGAATTTCACTGTGGAAGATGCATTTGTATGGGAACTCTTGAGCTCTAAAAGCTTTCTAAACGCAGCGCTGACATCTATCTCTGATCTACATTGTAATGAAAGAGTCACACATACACAGCTATTCACATTCTTCTGATGTCCTCTGCTTTCCTCTCCCGGCCAACGGTGGGATTGGCATCTTGCTTAAAAGCAGGTAATTGGTTTTTATAGCTATTTCTTTTTTCTGTTGTTAAATATGATTTTTTAAATGTATTTTAACACAACACTTACCTTGATACCACAGTGCCTTTACATGATCCTGTCACAAACAGTATTTTTGTAAACACAAATGGCCACACAGTTAGACGAGGTTCACCCAGCTTCAGCATCTCGCCTTGTCACCCTCACCCACTCTTTGACTGTGAAGCCATTGTGGCACACTGTTGGGAAGCTGTTGCTAGATTGACAAAGGGCTTGTTCAGGGGCTTTGCACACATTGCTAGATTACCCTCTATTCTCTTGTCAAACCCATTCCCCTCAGCTACAAAAGGCGGGCCAGTCAGGAACGCAGGTAAGGTAACCCCACCTCCCGGAAGACATGTGGCCCGTCATTTGTTTTCTCAGATTTTCTTTTGTCTTCTGAAGTTGTAATTGTTTGTAACGTTGCTCCTTACTTTCCTTTTTTTTATTTTTATTTTTTTTACTGTACTTTGTTTCTCTGTTCTACCCATCATCATATTTTGGATGTTAGTCTGCAGGATTCTAAAATGCTCATTTCCAGAGGCAGTGGCTGTAAAACCCCTAAAAACACTGACTATACTGGTTCAGTGGCTATGGGGCAGTTCAACAGTTGAACTGTACCATATCCCGATTTCTTTCCTGCAAATCTGTGTTAAATCACAGCAGCGCTGGCAGGAAGAGCCTCGTTATATTGGCACACTCACGACTATAAACGAGTGGAAAAGGTTGGAAAGATGTCTTTCCCATCCAAGGGGAAAGGGCTGAGCCAGAACAGAGGCTGTTTTTCCATGTTTCACTTCAGCTTTTAGGATCCTCCAGTCTGATGTCATTGGTGATTACCTACCACAGTCTAGCCATTGATTGTGACTCGCCCTCTGACCTGCAAAGGTCCCCTGGGGTCATGGTGGGTATGAAAGTCTGTGGAAAGGAGGGAGGAGGGCACAGCCCCTCAGACACTGGACTGCGAGTCAGTTTGGTGGTATCCTCATCAATCAAGGAGGAGAATTTGGTCCTTGATCTGTGTCCAAGGTCATTTTTGAGGTCAATGAGACCTCAGCTTTTGGCCTTTTAACCTTCTGCCCTCTGCCCTCTGACCTAATTAAACCACGGGCTGTCTCATTTTGAGAGTCTCGTCTCTCTCTCATCGTTTGGTTTAGTTTGCATGAATGGCTGTGTGTTTCTCAGTGGAGCGTAGTGTACAGTGCAGTGACACAGTGCAGGGTCGGTGTTGTTATTGTTGGGTATAATACTGTTGTGGTTATTGTTGTAGTGATATTTCTCTTCTCATCTCTGTTTTTATTTTTTAGTGTTTAGTCTCATTCCAGCTGTCTCATGATGGTTGACTTGTATTATTGAAGGCCAGTCTGTTAGCCCAGTGTGTGTACTGTGTAGTAGGGCTTTTAATTGTAAGAAGGAGTCTCTCTCTGTGTGCCCTGCAGTATCGCACATTTGACCCATGTAAGCAGCTGTGGTGTAGCCACCCAGACAATCCCTTCTTCTGCAAGACCAAGAAAGGACCGCCCATTGATGGCACCATGTGCGGGAACGGGAAGGTATTTATACACGGTTGTACTTCAACTTACATTATGTGGAAGAAAAATTATTTGATGGCACACTGTATCCAAATAGCAACTGTTTGTTGTATTATTTGCCTATTGCAGCATTGCTTTAAAGGTCACTGCATCTGGTTGACACCTGACATTATAAAGCAAGATGGAAACTGGGGTTCGTGGAGTGAGTTTGGTCAGTGCTCCCGCACCTGTGGTGGAGGAGTACAGTTTCGCACACGTGAATGTGACAATCCTAGGTATGAAACAGTGTTTCCGTGTGTGTGTGTGTGTGTGTGTGTGTGTGTGTGTGTGTGTGTGTGTGTGTGTGTGTGTCAGTGTGTGTCTGTGTGTGTCAGTGTGTGTCTGTCTGTCTGTCTGTCTGTGTTGCAAGTTTTCAGTCTGTTCTTAATTAAGCTAAATTCAGCTGAAGCTCTACACTTGTTTTAGCAAGCATACCTCATTAGGAGTTCTTGATAGTAAACCTCTGATATTTGTTGCACTGACTCTTGATAGTGATAATTTGCACCTTAAACATAGATCAAGATAATTTGTACAAGTGTTAAATGTATTATTTCTAGCCCAAGTTATCAAATATAAGCCAATTAATTTTAGAACTGAAACAAAACACACATTTTGAATGGCAATGCGTCCTCTGGCCTGCAACCCTCTCAGACCAGCCAACGGGGGCCGTACCTGCATGGGGGCGACTAACCAGTTCCAGATGTGCAACACCAATGAATGCGAGGATATTTACAGTGACACGCGAGAGGAGCAATGCCACGCTTGGGACCCTCGCTTTGATATCCACAGCAAACAGCAACAATGGCTGCCTTATGAACACACAGAACGTGAGTATACACCCACAGATGGAAAGGGGTTAAGCAGTTTTGTTGAGAGATGGACACAGAAAGAGGCCATCACAATAAAGATACCAGCCTGAGAATGACAAACCATAAGTGATGATACACTGTGGAAGTTGTAAATACGCATGAAAGCCAAAAAGAGGAAGCAAACACATTTAATTTAATGCGGTTGGGTTTTAGAGGTTTATATATATATATATATATATATAGGTTGTGTTCTGTTAAGGTCATTCACATCTGGCTGAGTACAGCTTTGAGCTATGGCTACGCCCTCCCATAAAAACATGCCTCTCTTTGAAAATCTCTTTAAAAACAATCTTCTTTGAACTCTGTGTCTTCTCTCTCCACATTCACTGATGTCATTTGAACTTGACTACCCCTTCCTGTATCTTTTTTTTTTCCATCCATGTATCAGTTGGCACATATGGACAAGCTATCCAAATTCTCCACTTAATATCCAAAACCTCTTTACATTATTGAGATTTAAAGTGTAGTATGTGGTTGTCAGACCTACCCTGTCTCTAAGTGGAGGTGTCACTGCCTTTCTTATAGGTATTAAATGATCATCCAACTAAAGGGCAGCCCTAAAGTAAAGTGCTGAGTTGTCTCCATATCCAATCGGAGGTCACGCTACGCACACTCCGCTAAGAAGGGCCTTGCTAAATTGTTTTTCTCCGTTCTTATCATTTCTAAATGCCATATTTTTTAGCAAGGCTTTTTCAGTCTCAAATTACTTTTCAGTGAGTGCGTGTTAGTGTGCGAGCACAGATGTGCGTGTGTGTGTGTGTGTGTGTGTGAGAGAGAGAAAAAAAAGTGAACAGGGAGGTGAAATTGAATTCCATTCATGGTCTGTCATCTCCTGAGTTTCAGATAGTGTTCGGAGAGAAAAAAGTGTGTGTCTGCTCCAAGTGTGAATTTGTAGTATTTGTTCAGAGATGTTTGACACATTGCTGATTGTTGTCTCTATTTAGGTCTTTTCCCAAGTCAACAGATAAACTGTAATATACTCTTGAGCACAGAAACATGAAATGTAAGGCTGTTCTGTAACCAGCTGCTTAGAGCAATTCAGCCAACCCTTTGGTCTATCACATTAGATCAGAAGCCACAAATTGTCTCCTGTTTTTTCCCAGATGTGATCAGATGTCTCCTCTTAGAGCAGTGTGCAAAATATGGTGGATTTCAGGGGGTCTCTGACCCTTTACTTAGCACCTTGGACCTCCTGAAAACATCAAAATAGAATTTGGGGGTCTGGAAAAATTAAGCTAAGCTTTTTTTTTATTTAAACCATCTTCATTTTACTAAACACACACATTTTGATGCATAGTTTCTTGGAATGAGTGGCTAATATAGACATACTCTGGCTTGGAGGTATATATAAATCTATAAATACATTATAAATGTACCTACACTTTGACTCACGCGTATAATTACACCTGCAATGCATATGCAGGCTTCCTCAATTATCATAGCATATTTCACACACTGTAGAAGAGTTTCTGTGCTTTCTCAGTTCAACCTAAGACAAGTGTGTTTTCTCCACATATTATAATTCTACAGTAGCACGTCTGCCACCTGCTTATTAGTGTCAAAGCAGCACAAGACGAGGTCTCTGGATTATGTCCATGTGTAATAAACGTGATTAAGTAGGAGTGTTCATTCTCACTGGGATGAACTGCCAGGTTTTGTCTCTGGAGGCTCATGTAGTTGTAGCATGAGTCACACAGACAGACACAATGAGACACAGCGCCACGCTGACTCATGGAGAGCTCATTCAGAAAATAAAAAAGAATATTGGTTGTAAAGATGAAATCCAACCCAATTGGGGCATTTTTTGTGTGTTTGTTTGCCAGCTAACAAACGCTGCCACCTGCATTGCCAATCCAAGGAGACACGTGATGTGGTCTTTATGCAGAGAATGGTCCTGGACGGCACACGCTGCTCATACAAGGACCCGCACAGTGTGTGTGTGCGAGGGGAGTGTGAGGTGAGTGACGTTATGTGTGTGAGAGAGCAAGACAGCTGCATGTGGTCAGATCTTTCTGTGTTAAACTTTCCATGTCCTCATGAACAGAAAGTGGGCTGTGACGGCGTGGTCGGCTCCTCAAAGCAGGAGGATAAGTGTGGAGTGTGTGGAGGAGACAACTCCAGCTGCAAAACCTTCAAAGACACCATCACACGCACTGCCAAGAAACAAGGTAAACACACACTATCAGCCACAATAGCCCTCATCTTAATCTAGGACAGACTTGACTTGGCTCCCTCAGCCTAGCATCTGTCTATCATGCTGGTAAGTACAGGATAAATAGTTGGTCAGTGTCCTTTGCTTATAGTCTGTACACCATGTTATGTTCAGCTAAACATCGCCATCTAGAGGAAGATTTGTAACCATGTCCATGCCGCAGTGAGACCTGAGTTGACATGTTTCCACATGAGTCAAGCACTGCCAAGAAGTTTCATCAAACCTCACTCCATGATCAAATGTTTATTATTATATTAGCTAACCTTTGACGCCGCAACAGACTTACATTACAGCATCTAAATTCCCAGAATCAGATGTTTACTTTGGATGAAAATAGTCAAGACTGTAAGGGTTTTACCTAGGAAGAGCTCTTTACTGGATCAGCTGAGGCTTTTAGTCAGGAAACTGCGTGAAATTAGCTTTTTATGATGTTTGAGTCACAAACCAGATGTGCGTTTCATTTCAGGTTTCCTTAAAGTTCTTGAAATCCCCAGAGGAGCGAGACACTTACTGATCCAAGAACTGAAAGCGACCTCACACACTTTAGGTATTTGACATTGTACATTGTTCTTTTCAGTGTGATTGTATTGTATTGTTTTGTATTGTATTGTATTGTATTGTATTGTATTGTATTGTATGCGTGTGTGGTACAAGTGTAATCAATGAATATTTCTCACCCATCTACAGCTGTAAAGAACGTGGCATCAGGACTGTTCTTCTTGAACGGGGAAAACGATTACCCAGAATCCCACTCGGTCATAGAAAAGGGCGTAGAGTGGGAATATGAGAATGACAACGGCAAAGAGACACTTCAGACCACTGGTCCTCTCAGACATGGAATTCTGATCATGGTACACATTGAAATGAGTGAAAATTTAAAATTAATCTGGTTATACACAGCATTTTTTGCATACCAAATTATCTAAATTACACTTGAAATATAATTATTTTTTTGTCTGAAATAATATCAGTTAGCTAAAGTGGTAAAGGTAAAGTTTTGTCACTTCTTTCTGTTTGCAGATGAAATTATATGGAGATGAGGATGTGAATTTGTCTTATAAGTACATGATGAACATGGACAGTGACTCTGCCATTCAGAACAACATGCTGGTAGAGGACAGTGCCTATGAATGGGCTCCAAAGAGATGGTCCTACTGCACTAAGCCTTGCGGCGGAGGTACAGTCGAGCAAGGAAAATACTTGTTGTGAAACTGTTGTGTCTCTGAGATCAACTACGTGCATTTGTCATACCTGTCTTCATGTTTCTGTGCTTACATTTGTTAAACTTTCCATCCCCTCTTGCTGTAGGGAAGCAGTACCTGCGATATGGCTGCAGAAGAAAAGTTGACAGTAAGATGGTCCACAAGAGCTCTTGTAACAAATCCAACATGAAACCTAGAGGAGACACCAGAGACTGCAACCAGAAGCCCTGCCCTCCACCCATGTATGCATTGTATTACAGTATATGTCACCAACTGCAAAACATATAACACAACTTTGATAGACAACTTTAGGCTTTTTTTTTTACATTCAGCCCTCTCTTACCTCCTCTTTCATTGTTTACTTCAGCATTTTGACATTTTGAATGCCCTTAGAACTTTCTCTCTCTCTCCCGTGATGTTCTCCAGTTGGGTGACAGGGGAGTGGCAGAACTGCAGCAAACCATGTGGAAAGACGGGGATGCAAATCCGCTCGGTCAGCTGTATCCAGCCATCAGATGACAACACCACACGTTCCATCCACAATAAACACTGCAACGACGACCGGCCCGAGACTCGCAGACCCTGCAACCGACACCCCTGCCCCACCCAGTGGAGAGTCGGGCCGTGGTCACAGGTATGCTGGCTGGACATGGGTCAACGTGGAAATGGGAAATGATGTTTGGCCGATTTGACTTTTTGCAGGAAAATAGTTGTACAGACATTTCTGTATTGAAGCCTAACAGCTGGTATTTTTGTAAGACATTCAGTTTTTTAAATATCACAAGACTCCCTCGTAACTGTATTCTTGGCAGGTTTGACAAGCCTCCGAAAAACAGATCATCTTCTCGTTACTACTTTGAGTAAACCAAAAATAAACAGTCATTACATTTACAACGAACATTTAATGTCCATATTTAACAAGTGATTTGTAATAATGTGCTGGTTTGTGTGTATGTCCTGCATCTCCAGTGCTCAGTGACATGTGGTAATGGGACCCAGCAGAGACAGGCTCTGTGCCACACCAGAGACAACACCATCGGCCTGTGTCTGGACAGTAAGCCCGACACCATCAGAGTCTGTCGCATGGATCCATGTCCCAGTGAGTTTAAGGAACCTCCAACCCATACATAACCTGCCAGTGCAACCTATGTGGAAGTCACTCTAATTTATTTATTTACACACAATTGTCTTAATAAATTGAGTTAATAAACCGTGGATGTTCTTTTCATAGTTTTGGTTAACATGCCTATATGCAATACTAACACTGCTAAAAAATTACAGTAAATAGATGACATTGTTAAAAAGAAGTTTAGTATGATGGGGCAAGAAACACGAGCTGTCAAACAATCAAACAAACCCCCCCCCGTTAGCAAAACTTATTTACAAGAGTTTTGTTTTTCCCTCAGATAATCTGTTTTACTACTTGTGTTTCTTTACCTGTTTTAGCAGTATCACCATGTTGCCAGATATTGTAATAAACTGGGATTATCCTTGAATACATAGAGACAAACGGGCCCTGATAGCAGTGTAGAAAAGAAGATGTGAAAGGTGATCACAACAACGACTCAAAGAGTTCCCTTCCCACCTTAACTACATCATCACTCTTTTCTTTGCAGAGGGCTCATCAGACCTCAACAAGAACGGCAACATCCTGATCCAGTGGCTGTCGCGCCCCAACCCCAACTTCCCGAAGATCTCCTCACGTAAAACCTCCCTCTATAGTTCCCAGCCTGGTCTCCACAGCAGCAGCCGCAGCTGTATGTCTGTCCTCTGCTGGGCCCTGCCCATCTCTGTCCTCCTCTCTCTGCAGGGCCGGCCCCGGCTGGCCCCCTGACCTTCCCAACGGCCGTGCCTGTGCCCACACCCGTGAGCGAGCGGCAAAGCTTTCGCTTCTCTTTTTTGGGGGGGGGGATGTTGCCTCTCTCTCTGTATGTCTGAGACGGCTCTTAATGGGGGGAGGTCTCTGGCTCCTGTGTGTGCTAGTTGGTTCTCTCTTGCTCTGTCTCTCTCTCTCTCTCTCTCTCTCTCTCCTTTGTGGAGCATTGTGTTGTAACCGCTGGCCAGTCGAAAACTCAAAAGATCAACAAAAAAATTGATGTGAAAAGGATTCGAAGTGGCAAGGTTTCCATGGGCACCTCCTGAGACGTGTCGAAGAGCCATTCATGTGTGAGAGGGGACCCCCTCTGCATTTGGCGGCCATGTTTTGCGCGAGCTAGCTGCGTGTTGTCATGGGTTACCAATCCTGAGATGCAGCTGCGCTTTTTTCTTTTTGTAGCGCACTGTCATTGTGGAGAGAAACAGGTGTGAAAATAAACAGAAAAGGTATATAAATATCTATATAGAAAAAAAGTTATTAAAAAAAAATATGAAAGCTTTATTGTGAATGTGATCTTGTCACAATGAGGACATCTTTGCTAAAGTGCTCATCTGACATCTATTCGAGGATGAGAATGGCGTCTCATTCTACGTTCCATTCCCAGATTGACAGGAACTCAGCACAGGGACAGGAAGTGACATAAGTAAACCCTTTGATTTTTGGGGGAGGGAACTGTGTGGTGAAGAATCTTGAAGAAAGGCTAATTTAAAAAAAAAAAAAAACACACACACACACAAAACAGGGTAGTCTGACCGCTTGAGGTTGCTTCCCATTTCACCTCATCATCAGCCATCTTCTCTTTGACTGTTATACTAAAATTCAATAAATGCAGCTTATTTGTGCTTGCAGACTTTAAACAAATACATCTATAAATATATTTGTATTTATATATACCTATAAATCTAAATCTATATGAGTAACAATAATATTAATAATGTTTTACCATGAATAAGCTGTAGCTTATTTGCCTAAAACCTTTGGACTGCTATTGATCGCTTAGATCCTTGACTGTTATGTGTATTTTTTTATTGATTTTACATGAATATAGATGAATATTTAATAATGGTAAAGTGTTTTGGGGGAAAGGGGTTAGACCTATATTATGCAGGATTTGGTCAGTTAGTTGCCTCTCCATTCTCTCAGATGGATCAGTGGTTTACTGTCGCTTCTTGTTTTCTTTAAGGATAGGATCACGTTTTGTCATGCACATTTGCTCCATCATCAAGCGTTTGTCTGTGTGTATGGGTGCATGTCTGTCTTGTGATGAGTAGTTAATGAATGCATGATTGAATTAGATATACTAGTCTTGTCAGTGAAAGTGTATTGATCTCAGTCCCGTGAGGAAAGGAGGGAGACTGTGTGTGTGTGTGTGTGTGTGTGTGTGTGTGTAAGGGAGCTTCATCATTTGGGCTTTTACACATTGCGATCAGATACAGAAATACCTCATAAACTTTGATTTAAGAGCGTCCGATGATCTCATTTTATTTTGATGAACATTAACCACATGAACAATGCCTTATCTTGGATTGAATGTAATGGCATTTATCTGTGAAAGAGATGGCTTTACTCATTCAAAGTTTCACTCAGAATAGAGGCAGCTTCAAACCAACTTAACAAACTCACACCCGCCAACCATCAAACCTACCAAGGTGATGTTGGACCAATGTCCGACTACTGGGAAGGGTTTACAAAGGGCCTAGGGTATCGACACATGGCATCTAGAAAAAAAAAACACTTCAGACTTGTCATTGTATTGTGATCACATATTTCTGTTGTGACTATGTAGCGAGCTATCCAAGGTTTCCTTCTGCTGGAGTTGGACTGTATGAGACCAAGCCAGACCTAGCAGTGCGACTGTATATAACATTGGTGTTGACTGTATTTAATAATGTTCATGACTGTTATTTTCTTCTATAATATTCTATACTATGGGTAACTGTTTTGTGGCTTCACTGGCCTGCTGCGTGGGGCTGGCTAACGTTTGGCTAACGTTGAAGAAACATTCAGATGGACTACGTGCACTGCGTCTATATGCACTTTGATTTATCAGGGAAATTTTATTAATGTTTTGTAAATGTTTCATATGACACTTAATGTGCCATTCCAGTTTTTACATCATCATGGAAATTATGTATTTCATTTAAACAGCAAATATAATTTATGTACTTCATGTTTTTTTTTCAATCAATTAACAGATTGACTGGTTGATTTCCAAGTAATGAAGTGTTTTACCAAAGTGACTGTGAACTTGTAACTTTCGATACAGTTGAATTATTTTTCTTAAGAAAAGAATATATCTATATATTGAGCAGGGGGGGGCGTACATCTCATTGTTTCAGTTACTGTCATTCTCAACAGCAAAGTTGTATCAATAAAAATGTTTTAAAAAGTGTGATCCTTCTCTCACCAGGAATGTTCACTGGCTAGATCCTTTGTCAGAGGAAATGTCAAACATTGCCAGGAGAACAAGGTTATTTCTACTGGCATGGTACAAAAAGGGTACAAGTCAAGTGGTAGATGATTAAAATTTAACAATTGAAAAATGATGCACACCTGAAGCAAAGGCACCACAAAGCTACATGAGCAGGATGAAGTCAAAATTAGAAACAATGTGACCTGAAGTACAGTTATAGTTACAACACAAGACTGGCAACCCTTCTTTTTTCCATTTCTGCTGCTCTGGACTAATCTCATGACTGCTCTTGATGTTTGGGTTTTTCTCCTCTTCTTTCCTGCATCCTCTGCTAATGGTCTGGCTTTACTACTGTACTCTGCACGGTGTGGAACAAACACACACACACACACGTATGCATGTACTTTATGTATAAACGAACATACACACAAAGACTAATACTAATGTAACATTTTTATTGTTGCTCATTCTGTCACATCCAAAAGACCTATTCCAGCAATCGGACATATGAACACACACCTCTTTATAGTCTCTACCGCTGACTGCACCCAGTCTCAGCTCTCTGTTCTCTCCTCCACAGGCAAGCGTTGTCATGGAGACCGCTCTGTGTTCTGTCGTATGGAGGTGCTGAAGCGCTACTGCTCTCTACCGGAGTACCAACGCATGTGCTGCAAGTCCTGCAGCAATGTCACCATTCCAGAGCATCTGCCCAAATCCTGCTCCACATCCACCCCCATCACTTCCATCCTGCCCAGTGTTACAGCTCCTCCACCCACCAGCACCCTCAGCTCTGGCTTCACCTCCATCCAACCCACCACAGCTGTCATCACCACCATTGCAGCTTCTACCATCAGTCTCTGGACCACCACTACACCTACCACTGCTGTTCCTCATTCCACCCCTTCCCCACTAAGTGATACACAAATGATCACTACTCATCCTCCAGCTGCTACCACCGCTACCTTTTCCATGGCAACAACCTCAGTTATTACAACTTCTCCCAGTGTTACTGCTCATCCCTTACCTCTGCCTGTCCCAGACATAGACGAGTACACAGATCCACAGTTACAGACCACTATAAATAGTCCAACAACATCTGGTATGATAACTACTACACACCTTCCAGCAACAACCAGTCCAACTATGACAAATCCAACAGAAAGCAGTACAAAAACAGACGCCCCAGTAAAATCCAAGCCCAAAAAGATTCTGCCAAAGAAAAAACCCAAAAAGGTGATTCCACCAAAGATCAATCCGAAAAAGAATACTGCACTAAAAAATACTACAAGAAAAGATCTTTCACCAAATATCAATTCAAAAAAGAAAACAAATACTGCTCCAAAAAAGAATACACCAGAAAAAACAACTCCCAAAAAGACAACTACACCAAACACTACTCCCAAAAAGACTACTACACCAAACACTACTCCCAAAAAGACTAATTCCAAAAAGATTAATCCTCAAAGCACTATTCCACCAAACACTACTCCCAAAAAGACAACAACAGCAAAGACTACCCCCAAAAAGACTACTCCAGCAAAGACTACTCCAACAAACACTACTCCCAAAAAGACTACTCCAGCAAAGACTACTCCAGCAAACACTACTCCCAAAAAGACTACTCCAGCAAAGACTACTCCAGCAAACACTACTCCCAAAAAGACTACTCCAGCAAACACTACTCCCAGAAAGACTCCCCCTAAAAAGACCACTCTCAATAAGACTCCTCCGGTGAAGACTACTCCTGAGAAAAAACCCATACCCACACCCAAAAAGGAGGCTCCACCAAAGGCCAATCCCAAAAAGAACATTCAGCCAAAGACAAAAGTTACGAAGCAAATGCAAACAAAGACAAATCTCCAAAAGAACCCAAAACCAGGTCTCAAAAATGCCACACACTCTCCAGTCAAGGTTAATCAGAATAAGGCCAAGATAAAAAAGACTAATCCAAAAAAGAAAAAATTTCAAACAGTGTCTCCATATTATACCACAGCTCCTACTCCACATACAAGTCCAGAACAACTAAGAGAGTACCTTTCCTCCACTATCTCATCTAGCACTAGTGTATATGCGACAGGTGCAGGCATGCCTTTGCCTGAGTCCAGAATCAATGTTACGTACATCAATAACAGCACAGCAACTACAGATGAAACTCCACTGTGGTATCATGATGCTTCAGCCACCAGACCCAGCACTTTTGGTGATGTCATAACGCCGACTGGAACCACTCATTTTGAAGAAGTCAACATGCCTAGTGGAACCATGCCATATAGTGATGTCACAATGACAAGCAGCGGTGATGTCACAGTAACAGGCAGGACCATTCTCAGTGGTGAGGACATCACAATGTCCTACAACAATGTGGGAATGGATAGTGACACCATAGTGCTAGACGACAGCTTCACCATGGTGATCCCGACCATCAACAGTGAGCATATGACGGACCTTGCGTCCTCACCCTGGCTGGACATGTCTGAGTACATCCCTGTGAGCATCCCTGTTCCCACGACAACCTCAGACCTTGCTACAGACTCACCTTCCACCACTTTCACTCTGACAACCGAAAAAACAACCATCTCAACCATCACCAGACCTCAGCAAAGACCAGAGGAGAACAGTGAGAACAACTCCATCGACGTCATATACAACAGGATCATCGGCGTAGATAACGACATCTCCCAGAACAATCTGATCCCAAAGCGCCGGGTCAACCTCCGAGAGAGAACCAAGAACAAACGCATTCAGGAGCTTCTGGAGGAGAAGAGGAACTTTCTCCTCAGAATGAAGAGAGGCCACGCATTATGAAAGACCAAGCCTTCTCATTTCTCTTATAGAGATGAACATTTTCTTGACAGACTTTTGTAAACCCTGTTTAAATCCCTCTGAACTGCCATGATGCTTTATATCAGGCCTTTCCACAAAAAAACTGTCATTTTACTATCATGACAATCAGGACTGTTGCAGAGAGAGAATATTGTTGACAAATGTTTAAACAGTTGCTTTGAATAAAGAAAAGCCCTTTAGAGTACAGATTGTGGCAGATTTGAAGCAAATCACATTGCCTGTGTCAACACAATAATGAAAAACAGAAGGGATAAAAAAATGTTCATCCAGTTTGCCAGTTTGGCCAGCACTTTACAAATCCAAGCTTTTATCTCCCCCAAACCACCTATAGTCGTGTTTGAGGATTCATCGATGATTGGTAGATAAGGTCTAACATTGTTTGTAAAATGGTATTATCCCTACTGACACTAATGGAGCAACAAAATCTACCACCTAGAATCCAAATCTCCATCTTCATATTATATTACAGGACTTCAGCTCATTTCCCTACAGATTTATCTCTGTCCCCAATAACAGCTACTGTAGGAAAAAATGAAGATGTCTCCTTGTTAAGTGGCCAGCACTCTATACACAGTGCAAATTGGAGCTTTAGGAGGCCTGAAAGCAATATGGCAACGCTATACAATCAGAAAGTCAAAGTTTCCTTTTGGTATGATTGAATTGTGTAAAGGTTACCCTGCTTGGATTGTGTTGCCTTTTCCAAAACAAACATCTGTCTGACTACATGGGGTCTCTCATCTCTCAGAATTTAAGATATGGCATGTCAAGGGACATTGCCAAACATGTTGTGCTTCCCGAATTTTGATGATACATTTTGATATCTCATTAAGTTAGGTGAAAAAACAAAATAAGTGAAGACAAAAACTATACTGATTGCATTTTTGTTTTAACAAGTATGGTGCTTTTTTTGCCAGTGTTGCTAAAAGGGATGTCCCTCATGCATTTATTTATGTACCGTACAAAAAATATTATATTAAAATAAACAAGCCTGTTTGTATTAACTGTATCCAAATAGAAGCTTTAAGGGCCAGTTTGTTATTATTGTACATCTTGCAGCAGCTGCAAAAGCATCTATGGATCTTTCTGTACGATATCTGTACATATGGAAAAGAACTTAATGAATATTTATTAAAGTTTAAGTGCCTGTGGTATTTTGCAACTGTCAGTGTTGTGTGATTTTTGTTCCAGTGACAATTATCATGCCGCCCTTCTTTATGTTTTTGGCTCCAACCAGTAGTCAGAACATGAGCCTATGAGCCCTACTGCTGCATCAGTTTCAGGTTAAGACTGCACTGCTTCTAGTTTAACAATCTCATCAAATTATCAATAGCATGCTGACAAGCTTTTCTCAATCTAGTGCATATTTAAATCTATTTGCACGGTAATGCAATATCTCACACATTAATTTGTGCTCAAACCACTGTTTTTATTGTCTTTTTTTAATATCTTGACAGACTCAGATTGTTCAGAGCATAGCTGCCTTTGGACTGATGTTAATTCCAAAATATAATAAAGTCACTGATCGCTAAAATAGAGTCTAATATAGAAAAGCTAAGCTCAGTCTCTTCATTCTTGATGGAGCTGCTCCAGCAGTAGGCAGGATGACTTTACAAAACATCTGACTTGGGTAGAGTCATATGCACCCCGGGGATTCAAATGGTAGCCTAGGAAATGACTTGCCTACATTTATTTCATGGGGAACTCTTTTTTTCAGGTTTTCAGGTTAAATCAAAAGTGAAAATTGTTCACATTTACCCTGTTTCCACCAAGGCATTTTGAGGGCCGGTTCAGAGCCGATGCCTAATCTTGAACTAGTTCTTCGAGTTTCGACAGCCAAAGAACTGGCTCTCGGCCAGAAAAACTGGTTCAAGAGCTGCACCAACTCTTTGCTTGACGTGAACCGGTCTTGAATCAAGTCTTGCTTACATCAGGGGCTGGGGGTGGGTTTATCGTGAACAACAACACCAACGAAAATGTTGTGACCACCATTTTTAAAAACACACAGCTTGTGGAAACATGGATGCTAAATCAAAACAGTGGTCGTGGAGGAGACTCCTAGGAGTATGGTCCTCGGCAAAATAAACTAGAGGGAGCCTCGAGAACAAAACCCGTGTTCGAGGAGATACAATAGGAGATGGCTGCAGCGGGGTACAACCGAACCGTTGAGCAGATTAATAAACTAAAGAAGCTAAAAAAAAGGAGTACAGGGACTGAGGTCTGGATACTGTTTCACAAAAAAGATGTTATTGATTTTTTTTGTGTAATTTTTCTACACTTTGCGCTAAAGGATTCCATTCGCATCTGTATTGGGGCTTCATCAACCCTTTGCCCCCCCCCCTGCCTCGTAGATCTCTTGTCCGCGGCCATGTTTTTTTGATGGGGCCTGAGCTCCTGGTTCTGCGTCGCCCTGTTGTCTTCCTCCTCCTAGCTTCGTGTCCGCCCTTTGCCTGGTTCTTCCCCGCCTTTTTTGCGCCTGGTTCTCTCCCTGGTTCTGCCGTCCCCCCCCTCGCGCGGTCTTGTTGTATCGCCATATTGGAATTATATACTGTGCACGCCGCCTTGCGGTCTTCATTATGGCTCTCTCAGCACTCCGGTTTGGGTTTTTTATTTTCTGTGGAGTCTAGCTTTCCCGTGAATCTGGCCCTCCTCGTACGTCACCGTGTCAACACACACTCATAGAGCGTCTGTTTTATTAACAGTTATGACCCCGGTTCCCACTGCCCCTTCGCAAATCTAGCGGACCCTTCCGACACCAACCAGCTCACAGTTACACGATCTATCCCTGGCCCTAGCACATCCCCAACACACCCAGCTTTCCGGCAGTTCACTCACCCCCCCTCATACCACGAGGCCACCTGCACACTCACTTTTTCCGCCAATTCGACATTTTCCTCCCGCGTTTGCCCGACCAAGACAGCTCGCTGGCCTACTCTACATTTCTGTGGTTTGGGGAAAAGTCCAAAATAGAGAGGAATATTTGTATACAGTAGAGGATAATAGTCCTTTATTTTATTTTATATATGCACAGTAGGGATGCAACTGACATTTGAGAGAGAGCTAACAAGGTCATGATAGTTTTCCTGACTCAATTTAAATAACTTATCCCTCGTGGTTTGTACTTAAGGTACAAGGGGTCACAAAAACAGTACAGTTACAATCTAATTGAGTCCAACAGCCCACCACGTGAAGATTGTGACTGATTATGATTTTTTTGTTTTTGGCGAGACTGTTTCAGAGAAGTGCTGATCCAATTGTATTGATTTTTTTAAGGCAATAATTTGCAGTTGTGTTGCAATGGATTGCTCAATGTTGAAAATCTTTCATAAGTCATAATTCATAAATCAAGATGTATTGCAATGTGATTCTATTTACTGTAACTGTATTATATTGTTATACTGTTATGTGCTCTTGTTATTTTGCCCACCCCTTGTGATTACATTTTTCCCAAAATATTTCAAAACAACTTGTTCTTGGAAAAGGCAGTTAGTTGTGTCTCTGAGGAAACTCCCCTCTCTGCCCTTCAGAGGACGACTCTATTGGCCGTTTCTCAGCGTCCTTCTGGGTAGCAGGAAGCTCAGTGATAAAAATCAATAACCAGAGCCCTTCCATTTATCCATCCTTCTACTCAAAGTGTCAAGCTCTCTTCACCCACACACTGAATCTTTTATTAGTCATATAACATATTAGCATTCTCCTGTATCAATCTAATTCTTATTGCACCTACAAGTGGCTGACAACAAAAGGTTCAGTTCGGAGAGAAGAGGCACATTGAACAGGACTGGAAGTGTTTAACCCTCCTTTTGCCTTTGTATATAGAAACACTCTGAAATGATCGTATCTTTTATTGTGAAAATGCAATGCTGACATTGTATGTCACTAGGATAAACTGCACAAGATTATCGCTGCATTATGTTGTAAGATAGGATAAAAGATTGGGTAGTTGCAGGAGTGCTGCTATAGTTCATGCTGGTTCACTGTCATGTCACTGTCATTGTTTACGGGGACACCTGTTGTTATTGGTAACACCTGTGCCTTTCCTCCTATGGCAAGTCAAAATGCCTGCTGTGAAAAGGGCTGTTTGTGTGTAAAGTCAATACATGAGGCCATCTCCGGTATTTTTTGACAATATTGTAAATCTTAGGCTACAAAGGGGGACACATTTTTGTAGTTTACTAATGCAAAAAAAATGATTTTTCCTGCCAGATCTTGTTCTTTCAAAATTGTGTGTTGCGGTGGGCAGGACGTTAACAATCTATGCACATACATGTTTACATATAAATATTCAGTTACCTATACGTCACACATACTCACACTCTATGCAGTGTATAAATATGTCTCATTTGTAATGAAAAGACAGATATAGAGCTCCAGTGTATCATTGTTGGAGAACTAACTTAGTAAAATAAATTTAATAAAGTAAATTGAAGAATTTCATGATCACTGAAAAGTCAAATGTTAATGGTTGACAAACAAATAGCACAATTAATTTTATACTTATTGTATGGCCTCAATTTGAATGTAGTCCAATAATATGATGTTGCAATGGCTAATTGTCTTTGCACAGTATGCTCTGGGTTAGTGTTGCTGAGAGCCATCAAAAAACAACTCAACCCATTCATAATCTCTTTAATATGCCTGTTGATAAGACAGCTATTTCCATTTAAACACATACACACACACACACACACACAGCAACAAATACAAATGCCAGCATGACTGGTGTTTAATGTTGTGTCTGCTGTTGTTTCTTTTAATAAATTTACATCCTGCCATTTTACTTTTGAAATACTTTAGAATTGAAGCCTGGTTGATGTTGTGCCTTGTGTTTGTCATGATGAATGCAGTCCGTGTGCTGCCAGAGAGTCTGTCAAGAGTAAAACTGAGCAACGTGCCAAAAGAGAGAGAGAGAGAAAGTGTGTGCGTGTGCACGCGTGTACGCATGTGCGTGTGTGTCTTTAAGGCAAATTTTAGTTCTTTGTGACTAGTCCATTAGATCTTTTTATAGGTTGGATGCAAAGAGGATGTGACTCATATGACTCATCAGAGGTCATGCTGCCCCCAACAGACACACACACACACACACACACACACACACACACACACACACACACACACGCACACACACACACACACACACACAATAGGGGCATCTGGGGGACTGAAGGGTCTGAAGCAGTCTCGTGTATGAATCCTCTGGTGAGCAGTCATGTGATCCTACACAAATCATGAATGCGTCACATCATAAATAGACTGAAATACACATCTACATTTTAAAACAAAAACAAGAATATCTATATACTTGAAGTAACATGGAGTATACTTTAACAAGTACTAACCTACTATAGAAGTGCATCATGACTACTTGTTATGAAATGTGTATGCAATAGTAGTTCTCTTTTGTTTTAAATCAGATTACTTTCTTGAAATTTGGTGGTTAGTGTAACTTCATAAACATCTTAACAAATGCTGTTTGTCAAATGTACAAAAAAATCTACTGTTGCTACTAAATTCGTCTTTACCTAGAAATTAAAGCAGTGTGGGACTAAAGTCTAAATTTACATGAACTGCAGTGGTAAAGTGTATTACATACTTAAAAGGCATAATGAATGACTAAGAAAATTATCCAACAGGAGAGATTGTTGAAGCCTCCTATAATCTCATCTATGTGTTATGCACACACACGTGCAAAGCTCTCATGTTACATGCTTTACACGATCATTGTCAAACATGTTTAGCTCCACAATATGTAGATTTCATGGCACAAAGAATATTATTATTTCGGTAGATTTGCCAAAATTACAGGGGGTGACTGTGTTCATTTACAGTCAGTCATTTTTATTTTTATTGCATCTTGAAAAAAATGAAGACAAAATAAATCTCCATCTCTTTTTCTCCCTGTGTTTTTCTATTTTGTTTTCCCCTCTGTCTCCTCTTTTTCTCATTACCCTCCTCCTTTCTCTTCCCTTTTCTTAGTCCTCCCTCTTTCTCTCTCTTCCGTCTTTCTCTGCCCCTGTTTTTCTCCCTCCATCAATACAGTTGGCCAACGAATGCTTGGGCTGAAAAAATAGATGGTGTGTCTATTTTTAGAACCAGGGAAGGAGGGCAAACCAAAAGTAAGCTAGGGAGGGAGGGAGAGAGGGAGGGAGGAGGGATGTGAGGAGAAGATAAATCTGCATTCTACCGCTGCCTCTCATCAGAGACAGTTGGAGCTACAGAGACGTGTTCAAGGAGAAGCAGCATCACTGGCTGGAGACTTAGCATCATAAATAAAATAAAATAAAAAAAACAGATTCAGCTGAAAAAAGCTGAAAAAGGCTCCAGACTGATATTTAAGATTGCAAGAACAGAGAGAAGAAGAAAAGATCAACTGGACTCGACAAAGAGAAAGGTGAGTGCAGAAAATCCTTACATCATTACTGAAAATGCATGAGGTGAAAATACACAGGGTGCCTATTCTGTGCTTCAGCACAGAGCTGCTGCCGTGGAACCATTTTTAGCCGTTGTATACCGAAGGTGTGGTCTAAATTTAGCAATGGTTACACCTTGGAAGAAACTGGCAGAGGCTGGCATTTTGGTTTGGGTTGGACTATATTTGGCATGGAGGTTGAGACGAAAATATATTGTGGGCTACCCTCAGGGTTGTAACAATGTGGGGTTACATAACAAAATACAAGCTGACACATTCTGTGGCTTTACATGACTGAAATGGCATTTCAATTAAAATAGTCATCTATTTATGTTGCCTCTGGCTGCTCCTTGCTGGGATTGTTTGTATTTTGGGCTGTTTACATTGCAACTCCAAAGTCAGCAGGGGATGGATTCTGAAATGGGAAAGAAGAGGAGAGAAAGACTAATTAAATTTGATTTGATACAGTCAGGGGCAAAAATGGATGGTTGTGTTTTGAAACGCTCCAGGCTCCTAACAGTTATTTGTCCAGCAGAAAAATGATGTCATTGGAAAAACACATTAATCTGACGAGGTATAACATAACGGACTCTTGAAAACAAACTGTATGCTTAAAAGAAAATTGTTTTTGTTTGTCTATTGGATATACAGTATAATATGTTATTCTCAATAATAAGTCTCCGAAATGCTGTTGAATCAAAATAATGTTTTCTTGGATGGATAGCACATCGATGTGCTGTTTTCTAATAAAGCAGAACCTGGCAGTCACAGCCTTTTATTATACCTTGTTAAAATCATATCATCATTTCAAATTTAGCAGTTATGCTATCAGCCAATCATTGTCCACTGTTATTACCACATCCAGCAAATGTGTTTTAAAACCTCAAAAGATTCAGTTAATTCACTGTAAAACTGCTTGTACATTACTCTGTATGTTCCCAAAAATTTGACAGATGTTGTTTTGGCTCAGAAGTTGATGTCTTCCCTCCTTGTCTTTCCCTCAGCTATGCGACCGCGGTCCAGACTGCTGTCCAAGAGAAGACTCCTGCTGCCCACAATCAGAGAGGCCACCGAGGAGACGTTGAGGGATTTGAATGAGGCCAACACATTCCACATCGCTGGCCACGGCCAGGCTGTCTCCTCTGAAGACTACCTCCTCTCCATCTGCCACCTGGCCCACCCTACCTTCCCCAACAGGGGCGTTACCCCGGACAACATCCACACACGACAGCTGGATGCCGTGCACCAGAGGCTGCGGCTGTCACGGCTCAGTGGGACCACATCGACCACCTTTGAATTCAGCCTCACAGAGGAGGCCAATGCCATCGATATGCAGCAGGGAAAGGAGAAAGAACTGATTGGCGAGCTGATGTTTGGCAATTCTGACCCCCTGGAGTATCTTTATGGACACCAGAACAACCTCTCAGGAGGTGTGAGGAGAGCATTTGTTGAGGAAAGGTTTACAAGGCAACATGGGAGGGAGGGCCAGGCTTGCTCCAGAGCTTACAGCACCCCCTGTGCTTCAAGTCCAGACCTCCCACACCACTGCAAGAGCAGCTGCCCTGACTTACACAGCACTATTTCAAACATCTCCCCAAAGCACAGCTTCTCTAGGTTAGAGGCCAGGAGAGGGAGCCCAGCAGACAGAGGAGCAGAGGCGGAGAGACAGAATCCAACCATCAGACAATCCCTTATCTCCCAATGGATCTCTGAATGCAGGTCGGCGTGGAGGGAGGCGCGCGTGCGAGCCTGCGTGCTGCCCGCCATCGCAGAGATATAGGGCACAAACATTGTGACAGTAAACATTCCTCAATAAAGTATCCTTATCTTTTTTTGTCAGTGCATGAGACATTGACTGAAGGAGATATGTAGATGTGTACTGTATTATGCAGATATATTGGAAGGATACGATTAAATACACATTTCAAAACATACAGAGGCAAGTGAATATTGTCATCATTGTTCTTCTGTAAAGTTATATCAATGTTATTATATACTGTTATGACCTAGACTTGATGTATGATGGTGGTCATACAAAATCATAAAAATGGACAAATCTGCAAAATGCTTTTTTTTAAGCTAACAGTGTTTTTGTGACATAATCTGAATCAGTAAACAAATCTTTTGATACTCTCAACCAAACTGTGTGATGTGTTTTTTTCTGTGCTACAATCTGTTTTCTGCGTGAATCCTTCGAAAATGAACTCTGATCTCGGCTCTGCTGGTGCCAGGCGCTGGAGTTTCTATGGTAACTGTCGTGGGATCCTGCCTGGGGATCCTGCTCTGGTAAACATGAGCATGGAGAAACACAGGCTGAGCAAAGATGACACCGCTGAATGTAAACAGGTTGCTATGGTGGTACCGCTGCATGTCACAATCAAAAGCATAACATTACTGATTCATATGAATACATTTTGATATTGCAACAGAACAGAATATTCTGAATTTTGTCTGTAATTTAGTTTTAGAAAGAAAAAATATTGGCTATGATTATTGAGAATTGTTTTAATCTGGGTTAGTTCAGCCAAAAACAACACAATGCAATCATTGGTTGTAGTTTTGAATCTTAAACGCTAGAGGGCAGGCTTAGAAAATACTTTACACACAGCCCATCACACATTTTATAACCTGAAATCTCCTATACATGGACGGCCATAAAATACACATTTTATTTAAAACTGGCACATCAGCATCATGGTAAAAGACTCAATTCACTCCAAAAATATAAAACAAAAAACATATACCTGTGCAATTTGTTTTTATTTCATTTGACCAGTTTTTGATTTATGTGCCTCTGAGATGTGTGCCTCCACCCCAATATAATGAAGGGAAATCAAATTTGGTTTGTGCTGATTAAAGGATTTTACTTTTGAAAAATATCAACAACTACGTGTCTTTCCAGAGACAATGTCCCTGCTTCATACACTGTGAACTGTTTTGATCTGAGCTACTTTCTACAATCCCTTTGACAAGCATGTTCTGAGGATTATCCAGAGCTCACTGGTTCTGGAAAGTGATGATGCTAGTGCTGTTGCTGTTTCAAATATACATTTTCAATTCTATGAGCAAACACATTTCGGTGAATTGGCCCTTTAAGATTGTACAAAAGTAAAAATCTGCTTGCGGGTCATTAAAAGCTAAACATAAATAACACTTAAGAACAACATAGAAGATACAAGTTCTTCCATTTCGTCAAGATAGAGGATGAAAAAGTCGCTGAACTGAACTCTCTGCTGTTGATCATTGTGACTGCATTGTGAGAAACAATTTTGAATCATTTGGTTTGCGCTTTTGAAGCAAAAGTAGTTAAAGTTTAGAGAGGCCAAGCTGAGACTCTTCTTTATCAGAAAAAAAAAGACATTGGCTGTTTGTTCAAAGAGCTTAAGGATCGAGCTGGTTTATCACAACTTGGTTATTTATTTTAAAGATTTAGCCAAGATTTCTATCTGTAATGATCATGTTGTACTCAACTAATTAATTGCTAAGATTTGGGAATGCTGCAACATTGCTAAAGGGACGTTGCATGGGGCAAGAAACACGAGCATTCAGATAATCATGCAGGTTTAAACTCTGGGTTAGACCTTCTTCCTGTTTCAAATCTGGCCAACCTACTTGCCGTAGTAGTTTCCAAACAACGTTATCATGTGCAATGAGGGATTAATACCAACATTTTGGGAGCTCACTTTTGGTTTGACCATCAAATCAATCAGTCAATGTGGCTGAATTGTTGGCTTGCTCACAACCTGTCTGAACATTTGTTGGGACGATGTCGCCATGTTCTCTATCGTATCAAGACTATCTCTCCATGGAGTTACATATTCCATATGTACGGGGGACGGACCCACTGGGGCAGTTGACGTGGATATCACTTTAAAGGGGAACTATGTCGTTTTTTTAGCTTAATTTACCTTAACTGAACAGCTTTGGAGTCATTGGAATGGTTATATGACTTTTTTCGGGTTGAATGGTGGTCGTCTTGCTCCCCCCTAGCGCCTGTGAGTGGAAAAACCACCCCACCTGGTAAGCCACTGGCCTCAGCACCAGGAAATATCGCGTGATATCAGGTCTTGCGATGTAACAAATTGCTTCACGGCACTGTACACATACGCCCATTCAGGTACCGGCTAACAAGGTAGCGATGGAGTTTTTCATATTATCGTCATGGCTGAGCCGGCAAAAAAGAAGCAAAAAGCTAGGAAAGCATTGTCGGAGGAACAAAGAAAGAGGAAACGGCAGACTGACCGAGCGAGGAGTCAGACACAAGTAAACATAGGAGCTGCCAAATATCTATTCCGAAGCTGTAGGGGGAGCTCTACAGAGAAATCTGCGAGCAAAAACCGAGAAAACAGCGAAGAAATGGCCAAAACTGCATAGCGCCCCTTTAAGACACACCATGTGGCCCATGATTCGGCATAAAAGGCCTAGGTGGGCATGGGTTCAATGATTAACATTAATTAGAACGGTATCCGAGAGGCCTTGCCTTGGAGAGATAGTCTCTTTACTAAGAGAACCAAGGTTACCTTATAACTGAACGTTCACTGATTTCAGCATTTTAAATGCATGCTGATGGTTCCATTCAAAGAAAACCACCTTTACGGTCACAGGAAAACAGTTTCTTATCGAGGCTGGAAGCTCTCGAGGAGTCTCATGCGGTCATATCGACATGCAAGTCCAACCAACTTGATAGTTAGTAAAGACAGAATGTAATCTGCATGAAAAAAACAACATTTTTACACATTTATTTTAATGAGTTGAATGTAATATTATAAATCTGTCTCTCTGTAGGCTGTATCATCATCATCATTATTATTGCTTCGCCTCTGAGGCTAAAAAAACACCCACTTTACATGTATTTGTAAAACATCATTCTTAGCTTTCTCTTATCTTAATGTGTTGTTGTATGTTGTGTTTGACCTGCACCATCAAATCAACATAACAAACTCTTTGTACAACAGCCTGAGGCAATGGGTCACTTAAAATGCTGAGTTGTTTATGTATGATGAAACTCCATGAGTCTAGAAAAGAGTCTAGTATTTCATCACAGCTTTTCTGCTGATCATAGAAATCACTTTTCAAATGAAATGAGAAGTGCAACCAAACCAGGCTGTATACTCAAAGTTTGCAGAGGAAGAGACTCTGCTGACATTATTAGTTTCCTATCGGTTCATTCCTACACAGGGTCACACTTTGTGGTATTGGCTTTTGGTGAAGAGCTGCACTGCTTCACAAAAAGGAAACATGAATTATTAAAGATAGTTATGGTTGGTAATCCCCTTGCATACCCAAACCCACATTCACCCGCTACACAGCCAATAGGAACAACTGCAAAAAAAAACGTATCTTCCATGAACCGTGCTGGTCATACATGTACTGCTACTAAAAGCTGGACCGCAGAGTCACACCTTTTTGTTCCTGTGCCAGTCAGAGAAAAGCTACTGATGTAAGCTGGTGCACTCGTCAGTCCCCAATAAGTAAAACCCATGAAATATTAACTAAAGGGAAGTATGAAATATTCAAGCTTGCTAAGTGCAATCTGTCTGTCGGAATGAAACCTTCAGAGTTCATCAGAGGTAGCAGCAGTATACTGTACCACTGCAAAGCACCACGTGACAAATAAGTTCCCCAATAAATCAACCAGGGAAGGTCCTGATATGACTTACAATTTCTTATACGCTCACATTTATTGTTTTGGAAAAAGATTTCTTTTGCATCAAAATCTCTCTTCTGTGATATTGGTTTTAAAGAAGTGACACTTGCTGACCACCTGACCACTGTTGTTTAGTCTGTGCCATATGTAGAAATAGATGAAAGTCCCTTTCACTGCTCTTTTTTGTCAGGGGTTACCCCTGTGTCTTAAATTAGCACAGCTTGGCTTTGAGGCGACTTCAACAAACTCAGTCTCTATTTCCAGGGTTAAGAAATAGCTTGGTGGAACATGAAAAATACATATTACAATGAACCAATTTTCATATCCATATTTGAAGAAAGTAAAAAGTACATCAGGGTTAACACTTGAGAACTATGTATCTCCATATGTGATGATTTCTAAGATCCAGTACTTGCTCACAACATCCACTAAAAATTAAAAGGGTTGGTTCACCCAGATTAAAAAATAACATATTTTCACACTTACCTCGACGGGTTTTCAGTCATGCAGATAGTTTTGGTCGTACTTGACCAGGTTTTGAGATATCAATCTCTAAGACTTCATGGTATAGCATAATATAGTCACCTTCCGTTGCCTTTGTGGTCCTTTATCATTCTCTAAATGTTGTCATTATAAACGGTATAGTACATTACAGGAAAGCTGGATTTTCAGTATAAATGGAGTGCTTTTCATTATTCCGTATTTGTGGTACAAAATATAGAAGAAAAGAGAAGGATATCAAAAATAGAGAAGGAAAAAGGTTGTGATGGGATGTCACTTTGTAGAAAAAGTGAAAGACGATAAAACTGAAACTAGACCATGAATTCTGCTGAAACCAAGCATTTCCTTTAAACTGCATGACTTTCTATCTGACAGTGGAGTTGAAGCTATGTAGCATTTCAGCATTACATTGTTGTTGAGTTGTGTACTACATTATTCCAAATGTTTCCAACAAGTTCAAACCCGGAGAAATCGGATTTTATTCTTGGACATGGAGCGTATCACATTCTGGCGAAACACGGTAAACAGCTGATAATAAGTCAAAGTAATTGTAAATGACAATCTCACAGATTTGTACTAAGTAACAGTAAAGTACAGTACAGTGTTTTAACACTAATTGCATGCACTTTTGCAATACAGTAATCGAGTAGAGATAGGCTTAATGCTAAGACAAGTCACTCATGTTAAAGCTATAGTGCGTACGTAGTTTGTCTCCCCCATTAGAAATTCTATGTAATGATAACAACACTGTCGGTGCATCCACATGACCCACTTACGAATACAGAGTTTTGTGGAGCTGACAGGCTTAATTAGCTTTGTATCAACTCATTTAGCAAAGGATTCAATATAACAGATATTTCTTCATATAAAATACTCACGCACTATAGCTTTAATGCTTGGTGATAACGTAATAACGTTACAACATTTCAGACGCTCATAAAGTTATGCATGACTGTTTTGACCACTGATAACAGCGTTAGGCCACCCCACGATTGATATGGTTAGCTTCCTTATGGTCTGTTTTGAAATCCTGGAGAAGACAGCCCCACGTGAAGCGTTCGGAAAATCATTTGCAGCTATCGTGATTGTAGGAGGGTGTAGCCTGTTTTCTTTGCTTGTCAGTGAAGAGAAACTGCAGAGAAAAAGATAGTGTACACGTGTGTACATGAACCATAATAGTAACCTCTGCCCCATTTCCCGCCACCGGTAGACCTCTTTGCTTGGGAGGAGAGGCGCTCCAGAGACATCTCCTTAAATGGGGCAACCCTTATTGTTGAGCCCTGTTGTAGCCTATATGTGTCAATTGACAAATCCTGAGGGTCCCTGACCTTAGAGGACGCCTAAGGTCCTCTAAGGTTCCTCTCCGAGGGAGTTATCCTCGCCTTAGAGGAGTTATCCTCTAGGGCGTCTTCTAGACACAATTAATTACTATTACTATTACTTACACGTATTAGATTGAGGTCACCAAAGCTGCATGCATACTCTGAGATTGCAGGTTCAATAACCCACCAACACCATGTGTCCCTCAACTCTGATAGGGGCGGCTCATAGCAGCTTAGTCTCATAGGCTGTAATGCTCTACACCCACTCACCAACACACACACACACACACACACACGCGCACACACTCTGGCATCCACCTGAAACAAACTTTGCCCTCTTTGACTCTAGCTAATCTCTCTAGCTGCATTTATTACAGCTTCTTTCGATCATCTTCTCCACAGGAAACAAGATTTTTTGCGAGGACCGGTGTCATCTCGACCAAAGAAGAAACCAACAATGTCCAGCTTCATGAAAGTCTTTCTGCTCCTGGCTGTCATGGTCTGCATCTCTAAAGCCCAAAGAGGTTGGTTTGTTGACAGACACTGAGAGTAGAAGAAAAATATTTTATTTTTGATACATTTCAATATGTTTTGGTAGCTTTTAGAAGAAATTAAATTAAATTACTTCATTCCTTCCTTTTTACATAATACAAGAACAAAGCCTTCATCAACCAGAACAGTGTCTGTGTCAACGTGTCAGGGATAGAATTGCCTCAAAGACTGACATAAAGGACATCCAGATCTACCCAGCAACCACCTACTGTAACAAAGTGGAGATTGTGTAAGATACACTAACATCTTTAATAAAGATTGTGGGAATATGTGATGTTAGTGCAATAGAAAATAATGATTTGCTATTTGCATTTTTTTGTGCTAATAGGAGGCTTGTATCTTCCTCAGCAAAAATGAAACCATAAAACCTAGAATGCCATTTTAATCCAAGTCTGGCCTCAGTTGTAGTGAAAATTATAATGAACTCCTGCTAAAACAATAATAACCTCAACCTCAAGGCATTTCTAGTCATCAGTCTACCTGCCAGAATCATTTATGTATCTGTTTATCTGCTATATTTGGTGAAGAGAATCCTTTCACCTGAGCTCACCTCTACTGTTTATTTCAACAGTGTCACCAACAACAGCGGCCTTCGCTACTGCCTGAACCCCAAGCTGAAGGCAGTGCAAAAACTCATGGCTTCCTTCATGTGAGTATTTTTACAGACATTAATCCAAGCCTCATCTTCAGAATACACTGACCACCCAACTATTAATATCAAACTTTCTGTAAATCTCCATATTTGATAGAAATAACAGTAATGAGTGACATATTGCCTTATCCACGCTGTTGTAATGGGTCTAATGTGTGTTCTTCTTGTTTTATGGTTATTTCTAGGAAACCAAAAACCTCCACTACAGCCAGACCAACTGAGACCACTTCCACCCCATATTGAAACAAAAATCTGTTGGATCAACATGCAAATAAATAAACATCAGTTGCACATATTATAAGCATGTTTACTGAAAATGATTTATTTATGTTTACTATACTGACTTTTTGTTAAACTAATGTGACGTTTTCTTGTGCAGTCAACATAATCCGCTAAAGTAGGTCTAACACCACTGAGTTATAAAGCTTTGAAACCTTTTATTTATTAAGTATTTTGTATATCATTATACCTGGGGCCAGATGATATAAACGATGTGTATGCACACAAAAAAAGTGTACGCCTTTTCCCATACATAAACTGGTTAAGGAATGATAAAGGAAGAATGTGCACCTCACACATACTTCAGACCAGGCGTACACACAGTTTTAGAGGTAGCTGTGGCTACCTTATAACTAACTGTAGGAGTGGACATGAGGCTCATGCATGTGCATCCAGTTCAGAACGGTTAATATGTAAAACAGAATCAGGATCCCACGTTATTCACAATGTCATGAATAGTAGATCCGTCTTTTGTTATTGTTTTGATTGAGAGACCCCTAGCGGCAAAATATTGTATACGTTTAAATTGGCACAGCTTGGCTTTAACCAATTTCTAAAGGATTAAACAAACTTAAGATATGTAGCTTGGTGGAACATCGAGCAAAAATAAATGTTTACTATCAAACTAATTTCAAGTCCAGATTTCACGCAAGTAAAAAGTAGTAAACTATGTCTCTTCATCTATGATTTTTGAGATAAATTGTAGGATTGTATGCTCCACTTGCCCACAAAACTGGATTGTCTTAAAAATGTGCTGTCACCACGCTTAAAGGGTTGGTTCACCCAGATTAGAAAATAACATATTTTCACACTTAGGCCTACCTCAAGGGGTTCCCAGTCATGCAGATAGTTTGGGTTTTACTTGCCCAGGTTTTGATCTCTGACTTCACCTCCAAAGGAGATAGATATCTCAAACCGTGGACAAGTAAGACCAAAACGTTCTACATGACTGGAAGCCTTTTGGACATTGACATTTTGGAGATATATGTCTTTCCCAGGGCCCTGCTTTTATCAGTAATGCAGCACTATAGCATATAGTCACCTTCTGTTGCCTTTATAGTCCTTTATCATGTTCCAATTCTTATCATTACAAATAGTACATTACAAGAAAGCAGGATTTTCAGTATAATTTAATAAGTGTTATTCATTATTCCATCTTTGTGGTCAAAATACAGAAGAAAAGAGAAGGATATAAAAAAATAGAGAAGGAAAAAGAAGTTGTGATGGGACGTCACTTTGGAGAAAAAGTAAAAGAGGACATAAAACTGAAACTTACATTTAGACCATGCTTTCTTCTGAAACCAAGCATTTCCTTTCAAACTGCATGGCCTTTGGAGGGCATATTAGATCTCTCCGACAGTGGAGTTATTATCTAACAACTAGAGAATATAATAAGGAAATTAGGATCCGAATCCATCATTACTGTATTATATACTGTGTATTATTACTTATAATACTGACTTTTTCAAACCACAAATGTCAGGACAGTGTAACTACCACGCAGCTACAGTGGAAAGGAATGAAATCATACTTGCCGTCATTTTCTTCTGAGGACTCACACGTTTGTACGCTCCAAAGGTGTTAACCACTGATACATACGGAACCAGACGTTAAGATCACCAGCCCACACTTTGTGTTGCCAAATATAAATTGTCTACGCAAATGTGAACTAACTTGATTGAAATTTCATCCAAAAGCATTTTTTACCAAGTCTATTAGAAATGGAGGATTAGCACTCTCGTGTACTGACATGTCAAATGATTCAGCATTTTTTATATTTTGCTTTTTTTTCCTGATTGTGACAGAAGGGACATAACAACATGATACAATGAAAACGATTTAATGTCTTTTTTTACATTATGGAATTTTATTGTCACTAAGACACATTCAGTTGGGTCTTTGCTTGATTGCTTTGTTTGTTTAAAATGAGATACTTGTATGAACACCATCTACTTACATGCACTCTACAGGGAGACACAAATGTAACTTACAAACATTGTACTCATTAGACAGAAGCTTTGTGTTAACTTTATATTGCAAATACATATAAAGTAGAAATAACAACACAGGTGACCACAATGCAATCATTACCCTAGATATTTTTTATAAATAATTTCTACATGACCCATTTTTTTGGATCTTTGTTCTTCATATTATCAAAAATGAATAAAGTGTGCAAATGTCTAAAAACATTTGTTCATAGGTCACGTGGCAATTTACACAAATAGTGTGTACAAGTTTGATGTCAATGTTAAGTTGCAGGTTTACAGTTCCAACAAGTTACACTTGTCTTTATATTCTTATTCTCATACATGATATTAAAATGTAGTTCAAAAATCTTAAATCTGGTTAAATTATTAGTAGCCACAGGAAAAGACAAGTGGAATGAGTGAGTAGGTTTTTTTGTGGTTTTTGAAGTTTCACTTTCCAGTCTCAAAGAAATTCCCTTAATCACAGGAAGTATGATGATGTATGTGTCTGAGAAGAGTATTTAAGACCACCCTCAGCCTCTATCTCTCACAGTTCTCCTGTCAACAAACTTCACTCTCTTTGACTCTAGCTAATCTCTCCAGCTGCACTTGTCACAGCTCCTTTCTACCATCTTCTTCACAAGGAACAAGATTTTTTCGACCAAAAAGGAAACCAACAATGTCCAGCTTCATGAAGGTCTTTCTGCTCCTGGCTGTCATGGTCTGCATGTCTGAAGCCCAACGGGGTAAGTTTTCACACTGTTTCAGCATTTACAACTCTAGCATAGACAATGTAACGTTCTTTTTCTACATTTGTATACATCTTGGCAGCTAAAAGAAGAAATCTGTGCAGTAGAATTCTAATTACACTTTACTTTCTTCGTAGGCCATCAATCAGATCAGTGTCTGTGTCAACGTGTCTATAATGGAATTGGCACAAAGACTGACATAAAGGACATCCAGATCTACCCAGCAACCACCTACTGTAACAAAGTGGAGATTGTGTAAGATACACTAACATCTTTAATAAAGATTGTGGGAATATGTGATGTTAGTTCAATAGAAAATAATGATTTGCTATTTGCATTTTTTTGTGCTAATAGGAGGCTTGTATCTTCCTCAGCAAAAATGAAACCATAAAACCTAGAATGCCATTTTAATCCAAGTCTGGCCTCAGTTGTAGTGAAAATTATAATGAACTCCTGCTAAAACAATAATAACCTCAACCTCAAGGCATTTCTAGTCATCAGTCTACCTGCCAGAATCATTTATGTATCTGTTTATCTGCTATATTTGGTGAAGAGAATCCTTTCACCTGAGCTCACCTCTACTGTTTATTTCAACAGTGTCACCAACAACAGCGGCCTTCGCTACTGCCTGAACCCCAAGCTGAAGGCAGTGCAAAAAATCATGGCTTCCATCATGTGAGTATTTTTACAGACATTAATCCAAGCCTCATCTTCAGAATACACTGACCACCTAAATATTAATATCAAACGTTCTGTAAATCTCCATATTTGATAGAAATAACAGTAATGAGTGACATTTTGCCTTCTCCTCGCTGTTGTAATGGGTCTAATGTGTGTTCTTCTGGTTTTATGGTTATTTCTAGGAAACCAAAAACCTCCACTACAGCCAGACCAACTGAGACCACTTCCACCCCAGGCAGCACCAACACAGCTCGCATCTGACTCTTTAGCTCCTTGGATCAATAAGAAGCTGATGATAACCTCCGACCCCAAACAGAGGCATCTTCAATTAATGTAGATGTGAAATGAATGAAACGTTTTGTCTATTTATCTTCTATTTATGCTGATGTGCACTTACAGTATATTTCCGTTCTATTTTATTTCCTCTAATCTGTTTTTGTAAATATGTATATATTGTAGACTAAGTTTTCTGCATGTTGGTCATTTCTTTGTTTTTAATAATAAAAAGAAATCAAGGAAGCATTGAGTTCTTGTTTTCTGTTCCAAGTCTGTTACTGTTGGTGTTCTACATCAACAGTGCTTCCTTGTGTTTCAGGGCTGCCAATGCAAGAAATGCACTAGGCTAAATGTGTCAGTTCACATATCCTGTGATGTTATGCAGGATTAGGTTGCCCAACATTAAATATCAGGGGGAGTTATATAGAGTTACCCTCTAAGGCAGTGGTTCCCAACCTTTTTTCCTTGGCGCCCCCCCCACTTATGTCTAAGAAAAGCTGAGCCCCCCCCCCTCCGAAACCGAAGTTGAGGTAACTTTCCCTTACTTTCTTTTTTGATACAGAGGAGTTATCAGCACTTTTACGTTTCTCCACCATGTTTCGTTCATAAAATAGTGATGCCGTGGCGGCAGGGAAAACGAGGATGATAGCAGCTAGCAGCTAGCAGCTGACCTGATGACAGCAAGGGTCCCAGGTTAAGAGGTCCCGGAGGTTTGGCCTACTAAGTAGCCTGCCTACAAGTTTAAGCGAGAACAAAAATATATAGTTTTTATACAGACTTTTGTATACATTATATATTCTAGTGCAGTGGTTCCCAACCTTTTTTCCTTGGCGCCCCCCCTACTTATGTCTAAGAAAAGCTGAGCCCCCCCTCCGAAACCGAAGTTCAGGTAACTCTCAAGATAGAGCCTTACCTTCTTTTTTGATACAGAGGAGTTATCAGCACTTTTACGTTTCTCCGCCATGTTTCGTTCATAAAATAGTGATGCCGTGGCGGCAGGGAAAACGAGGATGACAGCAGCTAGCAGCTGACCTGATGACAGCAAGGGTCCCAGGTTAAGAGGTCCCGGAGGTTTGGCCTACTAAGTAGCCTGCCTACAATTTTAAGCGAGAACAAAAATATATAGTTTTTATACAGACTTTTGTATACATTATATATTCTAGTGTATTATCCTAATTTGTTTAACATGTGCAAATATTTTTTTTTACCTCAACCTCAAACCAGATAAAGACTTGCGCCCCCCCTGTGATCTTTGCCGCCCCCCTGAGGGGTCCCCGGACCCCAGGTTGGGAACCACTGCTCTAAGGCATCTTCTAGACACAATTAATGGGTCTTACTAGCACTTACATTAGCAGATACCAGGACACCAAAGCTGCAGGCAGACTCTGAGATTGCAGGTTCAATAACCCACCAACACCATGTGTCCCTCAACTCTGATAGGGGCGGCTCGGATCAGCTGAGTCTTATAGGCTGTGATGCTCTACACACACACACACACACACACACACACACACACACACACACACACACACACACACACATACACACACACACACACGCACACACTCTGGCATCCACCTGAAACAAACTTTGCCCTCTTTGACTCTAGCTAATCTCTCTAGCTGCATTTATTACAGCTTCTTTCGATCATCTTCTCCACAGGAAACAAGATTTTTTGCGAGGACCGGTGTCATCTCGACCAAAGAAGAAACCAACAATGTCCAGCTTCATGAAATTCTTTCTGCTCCTGGCTGTCATGGTCTGCATCTCTAAAGCCCAAAGAGGTTGGTCCATCAGGGCCTCGGCATTTTGTAGTCCAGTAACCCAGTAACCGGTGACTTTGCGCGGGTATGGAGCGCCGCTGGCTTCCCTTCCTGACGGAGATCCGGCTAGCTAGCTCACAGCGAGTCTATGAAGTGGACACACCGGGCGGCGAGGCAGCACCGGGCCACTATCATGTAGCCTGCTGAGCTCCTGCTGAACTGCGACACACAGTCAGACAAATTTTGCAATTAGCCATCAATTTTCGTAAAACGGCCCATATTTGACCTCTACATAGTTGATTTCTCGCATAAAAAAGTCTCAGAAGTGAATTTAGTAATTAAATAGCGTACCTCTGGAGATCTGCATGACCTAGCTAGATTCAGAAGACTAAGCTGACCTCAGGTCAGTGGTGTAGCCTATGCAAATTTTGGGGCGTGACAAAGACTTAATTGATTGATGGTTTTGGGATCCTGACGTCAGGATCCAGCTTTGTTGAGATTGCCCATTTTCAGCGGCAGTTTCAAAATGTGAGATTTGCAGAGGATAGGGGTATCAATGGGATTTTGAACTTCTATGTATGTCTTATTTACCCACCGAACTGTCGTTATTCAACTATGACAAGGTAAAATCGGTTTTGCATTCTATCACCCCTTTAAGATAAACTAACATCTTTAATTAAGATTGTGGGAATACGTCCTAATTAGAAAATGATGATTTGTTGTTTGCATTTTTTGGGCTAACAGGAGGCTTGTATCTTCCTCAGCAAACCTGAAACCATAACACCTAGGATGGCATTTTTGCTGGCCTCAGTTATAGTATAAATATAATGAACTCCTGCTAAAGCAATAATAACCTCAACCTTTTAGGCATTTTTAGTCACTTATCTACCTGCCAGAATAATTTATGTATCTGTTTATCTGCTATATTTGGTGAAGAGAATCCTTTCACCTGAGCTCACCTCTACTGTTTATTTCTGTGTCACCGTCAACAGCGGCCTTCACTACTGCCTGAACCCCAAGCTGAAGGCAGTGCAAAAACTCATGGCTTCCTTCATGTGAGTATATTTATAATAATAATAATAATACCTTTATTAATAAAGCACTTTTCAAAACAAGTTACAAAGTGCTTTACATTCATTTAAAAAGCAACAACAACAACAGAAATTACAGATAATAAACAAACAACAATAAAATCAATAAAAAGCTAGTCTAAAGTAGTGAGTTTTCCCTGATCTCCTCCTGTTGGTCGTTCTATAGTCTCCCGTTGCCAGACCTTCCTCCACAGCGGTGCGGAGGAGGGTCTGGCTAGTCCACACAGCATTCCTGGATAGGAGAAAAGCGTGCTCTGGTTTCTTGGCATTTCTTTAAACCAATCACAATTGTCTTGGGCGGCGCTAAGCGCCGGACGGAGTAACAGCGCCTCTGCAAAATAGCCTCGGGAAGGAACTTGTTTTGGTGGAACATGTGTACGTTCAAAGGTTGTTTTAGTCGTGCAACAGAAAACTCTGATTGGGCAGATAGTCTAGCTAGCTGTCTGGATTTACCCTGCAAAATTCCAACACAAAGAAAGAGGAAGCTGACGGATATCCGGCCGAAATGAGGGACATCCGGAACTGTCCCGGAAACGAAACGTCGTCAATATACTGTAGACTAGTTGATTCACAACTGGGGGGCCAGAGCAGAAAAGGCCCGATCAACAGATTTTTCTATTAACAGATATGAATCCAAGCCTCATCTTCAGAATACACTGACCACCCAACTATTGATTTAAATATTTCAGTAAATCTCCATATTTGATAGAAATAACAGTAATGAGTGACATGATGCCTTCTCCACGCTGTTGTAATTTTTCTAAAGTGTTCTTCTGGTTTTATGGTCATTTCTAGGAAACTAAAAACCTCCACTACAGCCAGACCAACTGAGACCACTTCCACCCCATATTAAAAAAAAATCTGTTGGATCAACATCCATCCATCCATCCATCCATCTTCGTCCGCTTATCCGGTATCGGGTCGCGGGGGTAGCAGCTCCAGCAGGGGACCCCAAACTTCCCTTTCCCGAGCCACATTAACCAGCTCCGACTGGGGGATCCCGAGGCATTCCCAGGCCAGGTTGGAGATATAATCCCTCCACCTAGTCCTGGGTCTTCCCTCTGGATCAACATGCAAATAAATAAACATCAGGTGCACATATTATAAGCATGTTTACTGAAAATGATTTATTTATGTTTACTATACTGACTTTTTGTTAAACTAATGTGACGTTTTCTTGTGCAGTCAACATAATCCGCTAAAGTAGGTCTAACACCACTGAGTTATAAAGCTTTGAAACCTTTTATTTATTAAGTATTTTGTATATCATTATACCTGGGGCCAGATGATATAAACGATGTGTATGCACACAAAAAAAGTGTACGCCTTTTCCCATACATAAACTGGTTAAGGAATGATAAAGGAAGAATGTGCACCTCACACATACTTCAGACCAGGCATACACACAGTTTTAGAGGTAGCTGTGGCTACCTTATAACTAACTGTAGGAGTGGACATGAGGCTCATGCATGTGCATCCAGTTCAGAACGGTTAATATGTAAAACAGAATCAGGATCCCACGTTATTCACAATGTCATGAATAGTAGATCCGTCTTTTGTTATTGTTTTGATTGAGAGACCCCTAGCGGCAAAATATTGTATACGTTTAAATTGGCACAGCTTGGCTTTAACCAATTTCTAAAGGATTAAACAAACTTAAGACATGTAGCTTGGTGGAACATCGAGCAAAACAATCAATCTCTGACTTCTGCCTTCACCTCCAAAGGAGATAGATATCTCAAACCGTGGACAAGTAAGACCAAAACGTTCTACATGACTGGAAGCCTTTTGGACATTGACATTTTGGAGATATATGTCTTTCCCAGGGCCCTGCTTTTATCAGTAATGCAGCACTATAGCATATAGTCATCCTTTGTTGCCTTTATAGTCCTTTATCATGTTCTAATTATCATTACAAATAGTACATTACAAGAAAGCAGGATTTTCAGTATAATTTAATAAGTGTTATTCATTATTCCATCTTTGTGGTCAAAATACAGAAGAAAAGAGAAGGATATAAAAAAATAGAGAAGGAAAAAGAAGTTGTGATGGGACGTCACTTTGGAGAAAAAGTAAAAGAGGACATAAAACTGAAACTTACATTTAGACCATGCTTTCTTCTGAAACCAAGCATTTCCTTTCAAACTGCATGGCCTTTGGAGGGCATATTAGATCTCTCCGACAGTGGAGTTATTATCTAACAACTAGAGAATATAATAAGGAAATTAGGATCCGAATCCATCATTATTGTATTATATACTGTGTATTATTACTCATAATACTGACTTTTTCAAACCACAAATGTCAGGACAGTGTAACTACCACGCAGCTACAGTGGAAAGGAATGAAATCATACTTGCCGTCATTTTCTTCTGAGGACTCACACGTTTGTACGCTCCAAAGGTGTTAACCACTGATACATACAGAACCAGACGTTAAGATCACCAGCCCACACTTTGTGTTGCCAAATATATTGTCCACGCAAATCTGAACTAACTTGATTGAAATTTCACCCAAAAGCATTTTTTACCAAGTCTATTAGAAATGGAGGATTAGCACTCTCGTGTACTGACATGTCAAATGATTCAGCATTTTTTATATTTTGCTTTTTTTCCTGATTGTGACAGAAGGGACATAACAACATGATACAATGAAAATGATTTAATGTCTTTTTTTTTACATTATGGAATTTTATTGTCACTAAGACACATTCAGTTGGGTCTTTGCTGATTGCTTTGTTTGTTTAAAATGAGATACGTGTATGAACACCATCTACTTACATGCACTCTACAGGGAGACACAAATGTAACTTACAAACATTGTACTCATTAGACAGAAGCTTTGTGTTAACTTTATATTGCAAATACATAAAAAGTGGAAATAACAACACAGGTGACCACAATGCAATCATTACCCTAGATATTTTTTTTTTAAAATAATTTCTACATGACCCATTTTTTTGGATCTTTGTTCTTCATATTATCAAAAATGAATAAAGTGTGCAAATGTCTAAAAACATTTGTGCATAGGTCACGTGGCAATTTACACAAATAGTGTGTACAAGTTTGATGTCAATGTTAAGTTGCAGGTTTACAGTTCCAACAAGTTACACTTATCTTTATATTCTTATTCTCATACATGATATTAAAATGTAGTTAAAAAATCTTAAATCTGGTTAAATTATTAGTAGCCACAGGAAAAGACGAGTGGAATGAGTGAGTAGGGTTTTTTTTGTGGTTTTTGAAGTTTCACTTTCCAGTCTCAAAGAAATTCCCTTAATCACAGGAAGTATGATGATGTATGTGTCTGAGAAGAGTATTTAAGACCACCCTCAGCCTCTATCTCTCACAGTTCTCCTGTCAACAAACTTCACTCTCTTTGACTCTAGCTAATCTCTCCAGCTGCACTTGTCACAGCTCCTTTCTACCATCTTCTTCACAAGGAACAAGATTTTTTTGACCAAAAAGGAAACCAACAATGTCCAGCTTCATGAAGGTCTTTCTGCTCCTGGCTGTCATGGTCTGCATGTCTGAAGCCCAACTGGGTAAGTTTTCACACTGTTTCAGCATTTACAACTCTAGCATAGACAATGTAACGTTCTTTTTCTACATTTGTATACATCTTGGCAGCTAAAAGAAGAAATCTGTGCAGTGGAATTCTAATTACACTTTACTTTCTTCGTAGGCCATCAATCAGATCAGTGTCTGTGTCAACGTGTCAGGGATAGAATTGCCTCAAAGACTGACATAAAGGACATCCAGATCTACCCAGCAACCACCTACTGTAACAAAGTGGAGATTGTGTAAGATACACTAACATCTTTAATAAAGATTGTGGGAATATGTGTGATGTTAGTGCAATACAAAATAATGATTTGCTATTTGCATTTGTTTGTGCTAATAGGAGGCTTGTATCTTCCTCAGCAAAAATGAAACCATAAAACCTAGAATGCCATTTTAATCCAAGTCTGGCCTCAGTTGTAGTGAAAATTATAATGAACTCCTGCTAAAACAATAATAACCTCAACCTCAAGGCATTTCTAGTCATCAGTCTACCTGCCAGAATCATTTATGTATCTGTTTATCTGCTATATTTGGTGAAGAGAATCCTTTCACCTGAGCTCACCTCTACTGTTTATTTCAACAGTGTCACCAACAACAGCGGCCTTCGCTACTGCCTGAACCCCAAGCTGAAGGCAGTGCAAAAAATCATGGCTTCCATCATGTGAGTATTTTTACAGACATTAATCCAAGCCTCATCTTCAGAATACACTGACCACCCAACTATTAATATCAAACGTTCTGTAAATCTCCATATTTGATAGAAATAACAGTAATGAGTGACATTTTGCCTTCTCCTCGCTGTTGTAATGGGTCTAATGTGTGTTCTTCTGGTTTTATGGTTATTTCTAGGAAACCAAAAACCTCCACTACAGCCAGACCAACTGAGACCACTTCCACCCCAGGCAGCACCAACACAGCTCGCATCTGACTCTTTAGCTCCTTGGATCAATAAGAAGCTGATGATAACCTCCGACCCCAAACAGAGGCATCTTCAATTAATGTAGATGTGAAATGAATGAAACGTTTTGTCTATTTATCTTCTATTTATGCTGATGTGCACTTACAGTATATTTCCGTTCTATTTTATTTCCTCTAATCTGTTTTTGTAAATATGTATATATTGTAGACTAAGTTTTCTGCATGTTGGTCATTTCTTTGTTTTTAATAATAAAAAGAAATCAAGGAAGCATTGAGTTCTTGTTTTCTGTTCCAAGTCTGTTACTGTTGGTGTTCTACATCAACAGTGCTTCCTTGTGTTTCAGGGCTGCCAATGCAAGAAATGCACTAGGCTAAATGTGTCAGTTCACATATCCTGTGATGTCATGCAGTTACCCTCTAAGGCGTCTTCTAGACACAATTAATGGGCCTTACTAGCACTTACATTAGCAGATACCAGGACACCAAAGCTGCAGGCAGACTCTGAGATTGCAGGTTTAATAACCCACCAACACCATCCCGCGTAATGCTGACAGGGGGGGCTCAGATCACATGAGACTCAAATGCACACATCTTCAACCCGGCAGCACAGAAGATTCATACAATCCACACAGTTTCTAGGTTGGAAATTAATTCAGTTTCCGACCAAATGTAAAATATGGTCACAACATTCCCTTCTGTTCCTGGGTTATGGTATTGAATAATGGCCAGAAATGTGTTTTTGCAGATCATTAAGATGTCCTTTGACCTTTTGGATATAATGTCATCACTTCATTATTTTATCCTTTTAGACAATTGTGTGAAGTGTTGTCATAATTAGCGTATGAATTCCTGAGTTATGGCCAAAAACGTGTTTTGTGAGTTCACAGTGACCTTGACCTTTGACCTCCTAAATGAAATCAGTTCATCCTTGAGTGAAAGTGGATGTTTGTATCAAATTTGAAGAAATTCCCTCAAGGCGTTCCTGAGATATTACGTTTAAAAAATGGGACAGACTATCGCCGGTGCAGAGGCTTAAACAAGACCTAGATGTTTCGGAGTGCAGGGGCACTCCTGAGGACCTTTTTGACTCTGTGGTGGCATCAGTTATCTCCTATGGAGTGGTTTGCTAGGGCGGCAGCATCTTGACTATATTGACAGGAAAACACTCAACAGACTTTTCTCTGCAAAATGTGGATGCTTCACACTTATCTTCAACCCGGCAACACAGAAGATCTTTACAGTCACCACAGTTTCAAGATTAGTATCACCAATTCACTATCCATCCAAATATCTCCCCGTTTCTGTTCCTGAGTTATGGCATTGAATAATGCCCAGAAAAGCATTTTTTCAGAACATTGCGATATCACAGTGAAGTTGACCTTTGACCTTTTGGACATAAAATATCATCACTTTATTATTTTATCCTATGAGACATTTGTGTGAAATGTTGTCGTAATAGCAGATGAATTCTTGAGTTATGGACAAAGATGCATTTTGCCGGCTAGATGACACACACACACACACACACACACACACACACACACACACACACACACACACACACAGACTATCATGGCTGTCGTGGCTGGTAAATATTCAAGCTTGCTCAGTGCAGTCTGTCTGTCAGAATGAAAATGCAGTTCATCAGAGGTAGCAGCAGTATACTGTACCACTGCAAAGCACCATGTGATAAATAAATGCCCCAATAAATCAACCAGAGAAGGTCCTGATATGAGTCACATTTTTCTACGCTTACATTTATTGTGTTGGAAAAGAATTTAATTTGTGTCATAAGCTCTTCTGTGACATTTGTTTTAAAGAAGTGACACTTGCTGACCACCTGACCACTGTTGTTTAGTATGTGCCATATGTAGAAAGAGATGAAAGTCCCTTTCACTGCTCTTTTTTGTCAGGGGCGACCCCTGTGTCTTAAATTAGCACAGCTTGGCTTTGACCGATTTCTAAAGAATTCAACAAACTCAGTCTCTATTTCCAGGGTTAAGAAATGTAGCTTGGTGGAACATTAAGCAAAAAATACATTTTTACTATAGACCAATTTTCAAGTCCAGATTTATAGAAAGTAAAAAGAACCTTAGAGTTAAAGTATGTCTGTCCACCTATGATGATTTTTAAAATGCATTGTAGGATTGTATGCTCCACTTTGTCAAAAAACCAACTGGATTGTCTTAAAAATGTGCTGTCACCACGCTTAAAGGGTTGGTTCACCCAGATTAGAAAATAACATATTTTCACATTTAGGCCTACCTCAAGGGGTTCCCAGCCATGCAGATAGTTTGGGTTTTACTTGCCCAGGTTTTTAAAATATAAATCTCTGACTTCTGCCTTCACCTCCAAAGGAGATAGATATCTCAAAACTGGGGCAAGTAAGACCAAAACGTTCTACATGGCTAGTAGCCATTACAGGTAAGTAAGAAAATGTGTTGTATTTATTTATATTTGTAGTTGAACTGATCATGTAAAAAATTCATTTTTTTTCTGAAATTTGGCATTTTGGAGAAATATGTCTTTCCCAGGGCCCTGCTTTTATCAGTAATATGGCAACATAGCATATAGTCACCTTCTGTTGCAGTTATGGTCCTTACTTGTCATTACAAATGGCATAAGGAAAACAGGCTTTTCATTGTAAGTTAATTGATTTTTACTTTAATTCCAACTTTTATGTCAAAATACAGAAGAAAAGAGAAGGATATTAAAAATAGAGAAGGAAAAAGAAGTTGTGATGGGATGTCACTTTAGAGAAAAAGTGAAAGAGGACATAAAACTGAAACTTACATTTAGACCATGCTTTCTGCTGAAACCAAGCATTTCCTTTCAAACTGCATGACCTATGGAGGGCATATTAGATCTCTCTGACAGTGGAGTTATTATCTAACAACTAGAGAATATAATAAGGAAATGAGAATCAGAATCCATCAGATATTACTTATAATACTGACTTTTTCAAACCACAAATGTCAGGACAGTGTAACTACCACACAGCTACAGTGGAAAGAAATGAAATCATACTTGCCGTCATTTTCTTCTGAGCACTCACACGTTTGTACGCTCCAAAGGTGTTAACCACTGATACATACGGAACCAGACGTTAAGATCACCAGCCCACACTTTGTGTTGCCACGCAAATCTGAACTAACTCGTGTACTGACATGTCAAATGATTCGGCATTTTTTTATATTTTACTTTATTTTCCTGATTGTGACAGAAGCAAAACTACAACATGACACGATAAAAAAGATTTAATGTGTCTTTATTCTATATTATGGAATTGTATTGTCACCAAGATACATCTTCAGTTCAGTTGTGTCTTTGCTTAATTGCTTAGTTTGTTTTATATTATATATTGCAAATACGTAAAAAAGGGAACTAATAACACAGGTGACACAATATGCCGTCATTAACTTTGATATTTTTCATAAATAATTTCTACATGGATCTTTGTTTTTCATGGTATAAAAATGAACAAAGTGTGCAAAATGTCCAAAAGTATTTATTCATAGGTCACATAGTGTGTTTGAAAGTTTGATGTCAACATTAAGTTGCAGGTTTACAGTTCCAACAAGTTACACTTGTCTTTATATTCTTATTCTTATACATGATATTAAACTAAACTAAATTATTAATAGCCACAAGAAGTGGAATGAGTGAGTAGGGTTTTTTTGTGTTTTTTTAAGTTTTACTTTCCAGTCTCAAAGAAATTCCCTTAATCACAGGAAGTATGATGATGTATGTGTCTGAGAAGAGTATTTAAGACCACCCTCAGCCTCTATCTCTCACAGTTCTCCTGTCAACAAACTTCACTCTCTTTGACTCTAGCTAATCTCTCCAGCTGCACTTGTCACAGCTCCTTTCTACCATCTTTACCACAAGATATTTTGAGCACGGGTGTCATCTCGACCAAAGACGAAACCAACAATGTCCAGCTTCGTGAAGATCCTTCTGCTCCTGGCTGTCATGGTCTGCATGTCTAAAGCCCACGGTAAGTTTTTATACTTTTTCAGCATTTACAACTCTAACATAGACAATGTGAGATTCATTTTTCGACATTTGTATACGTCTTGGTAGCTGTTAGCAGAAATCTGTGCAGTGAAAAGATTTGTAATGAAATCTAAAAAAACCCCTTGTCTTTTTCTCTAGGTCTTAATCAATCAGAACACTGTCTGTGTCAACATGTCAGGAATAGAATTGGCTCAAAGACTGACATAAAGGACATCCAGATCTACCCAGCAACCATCTTCTGTGGCAAAGTGGAGATTGTGTAAGATAAACTAACATCTTTAATTAATATTGTGGGAATGTGGGAAGTTAGTGCAATAATGTGTCATGATTATTATATTTCTTGTGCTAATAGGAGGCTTGTATCTTCGTCAGCAAACCTGGAACCATAAAACTTAGAATGGCATTTTTACCGGCCTTGGTTGTAGTGAAAATTATAATGAACTCCTGCTAAAACAATAATAACCTCAACCTCAAGGCATTTCTAGTCATCAGTCTACCTGCCAGAATAATTTATGTATCTGTTTATCTGCTATATTTGGTGAAGAGAATCCTTTCACCTGAGCTCACCTCTACTGTTTATTTCAACAGTGTCACCATCAACAGCGGCCTTCGCTACTGCCTGAACCCCAAGCTGAAGGCAGTGCAAAAACTCATGGCTTCCATCATGTGAGTATTTTTACAGACATTAATCCAAGCCTCATCTTCAGAATACACTGACCACCCAACTATTAATATCAAACGTTCTGTAAATCTCCATATTTGATAGAAATAACAGTAATGAGTGACATATATATATCGCTGTTGTAATGGGTCTAATGTGTGTTCTTCTGGTTTTATGGTTATTTCTAGGAAACCAAAAACCTCCACTACAGCCAGACCAACTGAGACCACTTCCACCCCAGGCAGCACCAACACAGCTCGCATCTGACTCTTTAGCTCCTTGGATCAAGAAGAAGCTGATGATAACCTCAGATTAAGGCACTTTCGATCGAAGGCACTTTCGATTAATGTAGATGTGAAATGAATGAAACGTTTTGTCTATTTATCTTCTATTTATGCTGATGTGCACTTACAGTATATTTCCGTTCTATTTTATTTCCTCTAATCTGTTTTTGTAAATATGTATATATTGTAGACCAAGTTTTCTGCATTTTGGTAATTTCTTTGTTTTTTAATAATAATAATAATAATAATAATAATAAAAATAAAAAATAAAAAAAAAGAGCATTGAGTTCTTGTTTTCTGTTCCAAGGCTCTTACTGTTTGTGTTCTACATCAACAGTGCTACCTTGTGGTTCAGGGCTGCCAATGTTAAGAAATATAGGTTACTAAGCTATATGTGTCAGTTCACATATCCTGTGATGTCATGCAGGATTAGGTTGCCCAACATTAAATATCAGGGGGAGTTACCCTCTAAGGGGTCTTACTAGTACTTACATTAGCAGATACCAGGACAACAAAGCTGCAGGCAGACTCTGAGATTGCAGGTTCAATAACCCACCAACACCATGTGTCCCTCAACTCTGATAGGGGCGGCTCGGATCAGCTGAGTCTTATAGGCTGTGATGCTCTACACTCACTCACTCACACACACACACACACACACACACACACACACACACACACACACACACATAGAACATAAGACAATCAGAATAAAGAAAGGATTTATTGCCAAGTTTGCCTTGCTGGATGGTGCATACATAAACATATTAAAAAGAAATTAACAATAAATAATATTTTTTTAATTTTACTAAGTAGGCTAACATTTGAAATGCAGGACTTGTCTGAGTCCTTCCACCACTGCTTGCTTTGTTGCATATAAACGGTACTGCTTTACAACCACCCTTACATTGCAACATACTTACATTCCCAAACAGGCTGCAGGGCTTTAGGTTTCGGATGGTCATTTCCGCCACCGGCTTTGTTGGCTGAGCGGTGCCTTCACTGGTGCCGTGTGACGTCTCAGCGCTCTCTTTACTCTCTGCATGTCCAAAAGTCATGGATGAGTCTATCGATGAACAAACACACACTATCTGTTCGTTCAGTCTGTCAAGTCAACGCCACTGTAGCTGTGGAATAATTTCAACAGGAGAGGAGAGGGAATATTGACAGGTTGAGGTAAGTGTTAAATAGACTGTAGCATACAAGCTATTGTCCTAAACGCTGCCAATGACAATATTTAGCAAAATGACAATCGCCTAAATGCAATGCATGTAGTATGGAACTATCAGTCAAAATGGTTTAATAGCCTACTCGATATTTTTAGTATGAAGGTGTCCTTCCTAAAAGTAAATGTTATTGTATTATAGTGTATACATATTATTTTAGACGTTATTCACTTCGGACTTCGGTTGCTGTTTTTGCAAGTCACTGTTTCTGGCCCCCAACAGTGCTGACGTTAACAACAGCAGATATATGCCAGCTGTCTGCAAAGTAGACTAGAATGCAAAATACCAGCGATCTAAATCTGCAAAATCTGAATTCTGCCAGAATTTAGATTTTGCAGATGGCGGACGGTCTCATCATTTAAGTGAGGAAGATGCAGGTGGATTGCAATGGAAAGTGAGTTCAGACAGACAGGGCTGATATAGCAGCACTGATAACAGAGGTAGACAGGTTCACCATAACACAAGAGGGCTAACGTTAATGAGATTGACTTTCTTTGTATTTTACACAAACAATGTAGATATAGAGTGTATAGCAGTGTTTCCTTATTTCAGAAAGTTTCATTTCCTTGTGAAAATAAGCCTGCTTTAATTCACAGTTGGCTTGGTATATGAGGGTGACTGACATGAACTGATATTAATGACAGTGCTGTAACCAGACTCTCTGCTTCTATTTGGAGCAGGTCAGTAACAGTAAACTATGCACTGCACACCGTCACAAGTCTCTGACATGTTTATTCTCTTTCTCTCTTAAACATGCATGTAACATTTATGTATTAGCTGCCTCATTCTGACTGACATCAAGGTGTTGTTGCACTACACACATTATGTTTTCAAAAGTGCAGACCGTTTTATCTGTCTAATGACCCTGTAACACTATGTGATGTCATGCGATGAAGTGTTCAGGTTTGGAGCTCCAAGCAGGGTGGACCTGTCGCCCTACAGAGTCTCCTGTGGTCAGCCCCTCTGATCTGGTGTCAAAATGGCCTCACGACGGGGAGACATTCCAGGTAACGCAGGAATTTAGATTTTGGTGTGATCATTTCAACATATTTGTAAAAGGATTGCCTTGTGGAGATGTCAGAAATAGTTTCCTTACTCAAAACCATTTTTTTCTTTACTCCCATTCTTCAGCACTTGAGTCTGGCCTGTCATCTGGACTATTTGGTGCCTTTTCATCTCCCATTGGAATGACTCGACACAATGTCAGCTATGACGACCTCATGGATGCCACCATGCATTCACCACCTTCTGACTTGTCCGTCAACATCTTATGGAAAGACCCTGTCATCCCACAGCACAAGTTCAGGAACACTGCAGAGGTGCTTTTCTTGCTTTGTTCTTACTATCTGATTCAAATTGTTTTGTGTGAAACTTCCTGAAGGTTAGGTGCATGCCTGGACACATTTGGTCTGCTCTTATTTGTTGTGTAACTGGTTTGTAAATTAATCCTAACAGTATGCTTGTGTGTTACTAGGAAGGCGAGAAGGGTGGGAAGTTGCTGACTTTTGAAGCAGCAGCGCCAGCGAAGTCCCCAGTGCCTGTTCTGAAAGCCAAAGCCACCTCTTTAATGAGCTCACTTATGATCAGTAAGTCAAGATAACCAACTGAGGAACTTAATTTAAGAACATTTATTTTCATTTCATTTGATAAATATCTAGACAGCCTACAAGTTACAGACACTATCAGTGAGTTTCTTCATGTCACAGAATTATGTATGCTTCACCTACGATTGTCCAAATGGCGACTACCTTGGCTGCCAAATAGGATAAACCATATTCAGTGCCAGGTATAATGGTGTGCAGCATATTAAAACATTGACTCATTTTGTATCCACTGATGACTGTATGCCCATCCTCACTTAGAGCAGGCCCAGGAGAACCTCCAGAAGTTTGAGCACCAGGCAGGACTCACTGATGCTGGGTATTCTCCCCACAAGGGGCTCTCTGCTGAGGAGACCCGATTTCACCGACTGGTTGACGGCACAATACCAGTGAGTATGAACATATTTGGGGTAGAAGCCTATATCTGCCAAGGAGCCGTGAAAAGTTTCTCTGCCCTCAAATAACAGTAAATAAATGAAAATATATCTCACACTTGAATGTTTAACAGGTGTGTTTGAGGGCAGCAAAACTTGAATAAAAGTGAAAGGGAAAAACTCCTACACAAGTGTCTTGCTTACTGTTAGTTTATTAAAAAGTTGAGGCCCAAATAAAGGGGCGCAGGTCCTCGGCTCACTCTGACATCGCTCCATTAGATCATGTATAGGTCCTGGGCATGTGTGTGTATTTCATGAACACTGAAAACAAGAATAATGTCTGTTTTCAAAATACACAAATATAAACTTGAACACAGAAAAACAAAATTGGGTGTTAAATATTAACCTGTTGTGAGGATTAGGCTTTATCTTTTGTACATGGGTTCAGATGGAAGGTTTAGCAAAGACTGGTTTCAAAAGAGGGTCACAGTGCATACACACAGTGTGTGTGGATGCACAAAGGTTGTGTTTTCTTTTCCCTGGTGACTGTGGCCAACTGACATACGACAACATTCCACAGACCAGATAACAAGTATCCTACATTATGAGGACTTTATTCCTACAAGAACAATTATTGTGTCTGTGTTATCACTCAAGTGTTGTTGTGAGAAATTATATGATAATATTATATTTTAGCCTGTTGATTAACTGCTAGTCTCGCATTGCCAGACCTATCTCCACAGCGCTGCGGAGTAAGTGACTGCAGGGTAAACCATGGAACAACATCTTGGTAAACACATTATGTAATCAGCTCCGAGCTGGTTCCATAGACTACAGCTTCCGGCTGTAGTGTTGCCAAGCAACGCCCTTAAATGAATCGAGCCCCCTTATGTTCTCAAACGGACCAATCAGCGAGCTCCTAACAAAAGAGACGTTTTGGTGGCCTACTGTTGAGTGTGTGAACAGACGCTATCGTTTGTGTTTTCGAGAAAACAACTTGTTAAAACAGCTAAATATGGACAGAATTAAGGAATCTGTCGGACTAGAACGTCAAAGAAATCTTATCATAAAAAGGTATGTCAAGTAATTATTGCGTTTAGCTGTAGCTATTTGACCCTTAGCAAAGCAACATTGTAACGTTAGGCTAGCTAGCAAAGCTGGCATTCTAACTAACCCGAGTACAACAAACAAACGCAAGTTAAATTCTTCATAACTGTTAATCTCCTTACGCCAACGTTATTTAAACTACTATGGAACTCATAGATACTGACTCAGAAACAAAGAGACGGACGTAGCTAGCGTTTTGTGTAACGTTAGCTAGACGTTAGATCGGTTCATTTAGGCCTAGCAGCAGCTAGTTGTTATGTGGCAGTCCAGCCAGAGTTAGCTTAACGTTAGCACCTGCTAACGAACGTTAGCGGTACACTTGCACATACGATAATATTGCTCAATGAGAATGGAAGCTACAAAGAGTGAAATTCAACAGAGACCGCTTCCATGACTGAAGGTTTTTTGTTTTCTGTTTTTTTTTTTACTGTTCAGTAAACCGTCATGTCCCTAGCTAACCCTAGTCTCCTAATTTGTGTCCCTCATGTAGCTAGCTAGCTAGCTATTACCATGTAAACTAGCTCACTTATTTTAAATGAGACAAAAACTAACGCTAACATTAGCAAGGTTATTTAAATCGTATTACACACTAGCCCCACTTCTGCTTGCCATGTGCTCATTTAGCTAGCTAGTGTTAATATAAATTAGTTGTAAACATATTTGTAATCAAATACACCTGCCTCTCTATTATAAATAGCTAGATGAGAAGCACTGTGGGTCTACGTAATTGTGGAACGTTTTTATCTGGCTTTTCTTTGTTTCCAATGCCACTGCACTTTATGAATAACAAAACAACAGTTTCAACTGCCATAATGTTCAGTCCTTGTTTGGAATATTCTGGCTAAAGCCCAGCAGCGTTGGAGCAGTGATGTAATCTAGCAGGATACCAACTAAAATAATAAATAGGGGATTAAAAGCCAGGGGGTCGCGCTCTTTTATTCATTTATATAATGGCCACTGTCCTGAGCAGAATGCAGGACTGAGATTGATATGGGTTTGGAAGGACGCTCAACATTGAATGAAAGGTTATATTCTCTTGGACTTGGTGGTGTTGTAGGTAGAGCAACCAGTTTTCTAAATGAGTTTCAAAGAGTTTATATTAACTGTAATGCCCTTTTTAAATAATACAACTTCTTGGTTTAGGCTTACAGTATGTATCTCTCTCTTTTTTCCCCCACACACTCCATATAGGTGGGGGTGGCAGTAGCTCAGTCCGTAGGGACTTGGGTGGGGAACCGGAGGGTCGCTGGTTCAAGTCCCAGTACGGACCAAAGTACAGAGTGTGGATTGGTAGCTGGAGAGATGCCAGTTCAACTCCTGGGCACTGCCAGGTGCTCTTGAGCAAGGCACTGTACCCCCCCAACCGCTCAGGGCGCTGGTCCAGCACTGGCAGCCCACTCACTCTGACATCTCTCCATTTGTGCATGAATAGGTCCTGAGCATGTGTGTGTATTTCAGGCCTGTGTGTAGTGATTTCTAACAGAGTGTAAATTGTAATTTCCCCACTGGGGATCAATAAACAGTATAAATTATTTATTATTATTATTAAATTATAGTCACAGCAGGTGATAGGCTCTGAGAATCTGTGACACACTTTTTTTTTGTTGGTCTGCAGGTCCAGATAAACACTGACCTTTTTCATTGTGTATTAAGGGAGTGTTTGCTCTTTAAATTAGATCAATGTTCTGTTTCTGACACATTTGTCCCAAACATGAGCTGTTAGTCTAACTTTGCTGCATGTACAGGGTGCATAAGTCAAAACCCAACAACCAGCCAGCTGCGGTTATGAATATTACAACTTTTTGTAATTTTGTAATGTACACGCCAGGGTGATTCTGGATCAGTTAAGCGTATTCCTTCATTGCTTGTTTCATTGCTTGTTTTTTCTATCTGTGCAGAAGTTGAGAATGCCAAGCGGGGACTTCAAGGAGGACAGGTGTACAACATCAGCACAATCCACCCCAAGTGGCACCCCTTCTGTCACCCCTTCCGTCACCCCCAGCGTCACCCCCTGTGTTAGTCCCCACTCATCACCGGCTGTTAGTCGCAGGTAGGCATCAACCAAAATGTTATGTCGAAATGGATGGAACCGGAACCCCTAATCATAACATTCTATATTTCCCAACATGGCCCATATTATGTGCCATATGGCATATCCTTTCCATGTTCGCTTGTATGCTCATGACTTGCTCTTGCTTGGTGGGAATACAGGAGCTGGTTCCAGCTGAGTCCTGCGCCTTTTCTTGCCAACCCAGATCTCAATTGTCCCAACCCCAGCACAGACATGGGAGGAAACGAGGGAGGAGGAGGAGAGAAGTGGAGCTTCTTTGGAACCCGACCCGTGGTACAGAAGTCCCCGACTGACCCAGGCTGTGAAACCAGCACAGGTGAGAGATTTATACCCAGTCCTGCATTTTGATCTTGACTGTATAACAGTCATTTTTACAGTATTAATGCACAGTAAACAGTATAGAATCTCATAGCAATATGTTGAATCCTATGCCACGACAGACTGTGGTGAGCCCCCCGCATTTTGTATTTCACTGAATACAAATGACAATTAGCCGACTGGCTTAAGCCACCTACACGTGATAAGCTATTTGCTCTCTGCGCACCGCTAGGTAGAGCGCAGAGCAAAGCGCAGCGCAGGTGCTATTTCCAGTTGCTAGGTAACGATATGCTGTTATCTCATTGGTTGCGCTTTCGAAAGGTCAGCAGCAACTAAGTCAAATTTGAAATAATTTGAACTTTGAGCGCAGCGCAAAGCGGCAAATCCGAGCGGTGCCCGATGCCAGGGGTAGCACAGCGCATAATTGGGTGGCACCACCCTCCCCATAGGAAATCAATGGAACGGCTGGCACAAAGCGGTTTTGCTGCCTATCGTGTGTAGGCGGCTTTACACTGGCACATTTACAGCAATGTTGATTAATTAATTGTCCTAATAAATACGAATTAGTGGGGATTTTCTTGTAACAGGGTGGGTCTATGTTGAAGCAAAAGGATTGCCCAGTCTTATCACTCTTATTACACATTACTACACAGGCATTATTTTGTTAGAATACAAAGACTAACATTGGACAAAATAATAAATCTGTCATTACTGTTTTTTTGCACCTGAAACCACACCCAACAGTCAGCAAGAACAAGATGATGATGTTTAAAGAGACAACATAGCCCTGTTTTAACAATCTAAGCGCACGGCGTGAAGCGCCTGGCACAGGTGCGTTAAGGGCGTGTACAAATCCACCTTTGCTAGTTTAACGGCAGAAAAAAGGGTCCGTGCACCAGGTGCATGGTTCAAAAGGGTTGTACTTGGTGTCTTCATTAATCATAGGTGTGTTTTTGGGTGTGTGTTTTGGGCGTAACATGTCCCATTCCCTTTAAAAGCCAGGCGTGTTTTTACCTTGGCGCGTTGCTATTATGATGGCGGATTTGCTAAGAAGGAAGGAGAGATTTTCAGGAGAAGAAACTGATCTGCTCGTGCATGAAGGTGCAGGTGCATTTACTATTTAAACGACGTGGGCGCTGGACGATAAATTGACAACTGCATTGGTCTTAAACTGGCAACGACGCTTGGGCTTTGGGCTGCACTGCGCCGAGTGCAGATAAGGCTCAAAATGTGATTTTAAAGTCTCTCTAACCCTGTGTAAACCAAGCCACTTTTGAGCATTTTTTGCTCCTGTCACATTATTACTCACTGTGAGCTCATTCCTCTTCTTCACTCCATCTGCAAGTCTGGCATCTCAAATTAACAAGCACAACCATGGCCAGAAGTAGGAATAGCTCCTAAATGTCTTTTGAGCAGTATAACAAAGTTTTATAATAGCATAAAACGTCAAAAAGGAAAAAGTTAATTTAGTTAAATTTATTTGATAATTTATTCATTTTTAAATAGAAAAACACTTGAATCTGATAATGATACATTTCCTGTATACTGTATACAATACAGGAATAAGAAATTGTGGCTGTAAATCATTCACAGAAAGAATTATTTACATTTTTATAAACTTAACACCAGTGGTGGAATGTAACTAAGTACATTTACTCCAGTACTGTACTTAAGTCCAATTCTTGAGGTACTTTACTTGAGTCTTTTCTTCTCCTGCCACTTTCTACTTGTACTCCACTACTACTACTACACTTTCAGAGAGAAATATTGTACTTTTTACTCCCCTACATTAATCTGACAGCTTTAGTTACTAGTTTTGCATTGAGTACTTTACTTTTTTTTTTTTTTTTTTTTTTTTTTTTATCATCATCTTCTGATCATGCAAATGGTTGATTTTCCACTTAGTGTTTTTTTTTTTTTTTTTTAATTTTTGAGCTTTTTACATAATGTCGGCACTTCTACCGAGACACATTCAGTGACTGTCAGGATTTTGAGAATCCAACGAACAATTCCGTTTTTTACAGCTTCTTTCTAGAGTAAGTGTTTTTTCCTTTGACAATCTTTTAAACAAAACATGTTTGTTTGTTTTTTAACCCGCCGACGGGTTTTGGGGTTAGAAGGGTTAAAATCATCAGACACTAACGGCTTTCTCTTTTTACAACCACTTGGGTCTTTAATTACAACACCTATCACCTCCTTGTCTCTCCTGTAGGCTTTTCACTGCAGTCCTACTTCGGCATGCAGAAATCCTCTACCATGGATGGCACCAACAACCAGGTCAACTTCAAGGTAGACGACCCTGCCAAGTTCATGCCCCCCAAGATTGAAATCTCGGGCATTGAAGCCAAACGAGCACCCACACGGCCACACAAACTTAAACCTCGGGACATGAATGTTTTAACACCTTCAGGCTTCTGAAGCCACACTAGCTGTGTAGTAACACCTCTGTTGCTCGATTGCTTTCCTGCCTTCCTCTGCCTCCCTGCAAATTTACTGAGGCTGAGAGGAATGAGGACCACCTAGTATTAGCTCACCAGCCCCAGAGACATCACCGCACTGTTACTCCTCCCCGAGACCTACCCAGGTGGATTGCAATCTTCTCTTAGTCCACACCACCCCTTTCCTATCTCCTCCAGCTCATTGGCCCAAATAAAACACCATATGAAGTACCTTCATTGTCATCCCTGAAGATGGTATTTTTTTGTATTATTGTTGGTCTGTCACTTAATAGATGCATTGGCATGCATTGCCTTGCTGTCCTCGTTCTAATGATGGCATGAGATTGAAGTTGTTGAAATATCTTGTCAGTCCTTTGCTCAAGCTAATCAATTTAGCATTGCCTCTCGTAAAACTGACCAGCTATTTCAATTCATAATGCTCAGTTGCCTCATTTGTCTTATTTTTTTATTTTGAATAAGCTCACAGCTTTGTAGTTATGTAGTGCTTTTCTCTGTTAGCATGCAGAGTATTGTGTAGTAGGATGACTGCTGTTGTGCCTAAACTTGCGGCATGTTTGCTTTTGGCATGTTTGCCATACAATTACAGCTTTTTTTATTATTATTATATGGAAGAACATATTTTACCGTGTGAGTATGTATGACGACCTGATTTTTGTTTAATTATTATTTCAACTTAAGTATTTTTGATATTGTTCTGCTTTAAATCATTGTTCATTCTAAATAATAGTGTTGGGTTTATCACATTTTTATATTGCATCACAATATTATTTCAACATGCTATAAAAATGCCAAGCATTGAAGTGGTCATTTTCAATTTAGCTTTTTCTGTCACAATACAAGAATCCCTGCTGTTTATTTTAAAATTGAATTGAATTCCCGTAAGTTATTGCACAAGGGAGATCGTCTCCCACTTACGTCTGTAAATAAATCTGATAGTAACAAGCAAACATGGTTCTTTTCTTCATGCAAACATAAATATGAGTACACCTCACTCCTGTATTATACTGTGCACACATTTTTTTATCTGCTGAGTGCACACTAATTTATGAATTTATTCCATGTGCAACAAAACATTTTGTAATTGACATTTGCAGTATCGTAGCAGTTGTCTCACGTGAAGTGTTCTTGACTGACCAATTTAGAATTCTGACACAGGAGATTTCTTTTTGTATTTGTGCTTGCTTAGTAAATCAAATTACAGCAGAATATGAATTGTTCTGTGAAAGTACAGCCTAATAATTGGACTGAACTGACATTTTCTCTTAATTCATATCTTTAATCGCTAAGTAAGTCATGGGTGTGAGCCTGATAATACGTTAGTAAATTTTCCTTGTCGTGGGCAAAAAAAAAAAATGAACTGGCTCTAAACTGAATTTTCATTGCCATGATACATCGGTAACATATAGGTGAAGGTGTGGTGTTAATGTGCAAGGATTTTACACCGACCTTTAGCTACAGTCTTTGGCCAGAAGATGGCACAATAAGCTCAAAATAAAAACGCATGGTTGTTGCAAATTAAGTTTTATACTCATTGGTTTGACTCTTATGTTTCATTATATTACCCACATTAAAAACAGGAGCATGTCTGCTGGAATCAAATGATGTATTAAATAGCCATGATTTCTTTCCCCTACTTAAAGTGTGATAATAAATGAGGAAAGTGATTTTGCCACACAGACATGAAGGGCAGAGGTGAGACGAATCAGGAAAATATCCGTTTCTGTTCATGAGTCCATCAGGTCATCTACTGTGAACACACAGATTTAATTACCTTTGTTCTACTGTTGGTAGGGAAATTGGTTTTATATGTAGCAATTATATTGTCAGCTGAACATTATCAACTACCCAACTTCACCTCTCTTTATCAAAGGAAGCATCCAGGCCAGCCATGAACTGGAAGGGTTTACAGCCTTGTTAAAGCTCGTGTGTGTGTGTGTGTGTGTGTGTGTGTGTGTGTGTGTGTGTGTGTGTGTGAGTAACGTTACAGCCCGGTACTTTAAACTTTGACATCAGTGTCCGTTCTAGACCATTTCAAAGGGCACAACCCCCCCCCCCACATCCACCACTGTTTGACTTTCATTTATTCATAAATTAGCTGCAGCTCCTAAAGGGAATGCTTCTTTACTTAATTACAGGCTGCTGAGTGTCCACATCTGGTTTTTAGGTGGTGCTGTAGGAGCGAAGGTGAACTTCAAATGAGACGGGCAAGTGCAGACAGAGAGCTGTCAGTCAAAAGCTGGAGGTGGACAGACATTAGTGGCAAATAGAGTGATGGATAGACAGACACAAGATGAAAGGCAGAGAGCTAGGATGAAGGAAGTGCAGGCATGGGGAAAGAAGATTTGGTAAAAGTACACACAAATTGAGATATTCAGTCACATTTCTGTTAGAGGCAAGCAACATGGCAACGATGTCGGTTAGTAACACTAAACCAAAAACACACACAGCAGTAAAGCAAAGGCAAGATCAACTTTGGGTGGGGGAGTCTGGGAGGGAGAGACACGGGGAAACTGGGAAAAAGAGAGCAAAGGGTGGAGTGCCCCAGCAGTCATGACATAATACAGATGGCTCTCACTCTGGGTCCGACATGACGTGGTTGCGTAGCCACCCCCCCTCCCACTTCTCGGCTCCCTGCCTCTACCCCTGCTCCGATCCCACACAAATCATTTAGCTCACTCACAGATGTGCAATGTCAAGCACCACCCTTCCAGGGTGACCACGCACCAAAACAAACACTGGGGTCTCATCTGCAATCTGACACAACACACTTCCTTACTCATCTGTATTTTGAAAAACTGGTCTGGATAAATTCCTTCCATAACAACCTCAAAACAATGACTTACATTTCATGGCCTATCCCTCATACCCCTATGACACAACTTTGACATGCCAGTCTGGCCAAGCTACCATGATGTGGACACATAAACGGGAAACAGTGCCAGTTTACAAGAAATAACAATTTATCCAGGTTTATGTTAGTGTTTTGGAAAACATAGTCTAAAAGGGCTCTGTATAAAGGTCAACATTAATGAAGGTTTTGTGCACTTTCATTTAATACATGTAGGAGTGGTTAGAAGCACTTTATGTCAGGGTGACTCCAGGAATATGCTGGGAAATCCTCTCACCAGCTCCTGAGTTCATCGATTTCGTAATAAACCGATATTGGGCTACTGATACCTGACCTACGCAGTCATTATTCTCAAGTGGTTGTAAACTCTTTTAAAGGCTCCCTTTGTTTTCTAAATTAGTGGTGCATGATTGTAAGATGAATTCATATGTTTCAGTAACCAAAGTTGCTGTGATAAGATAACATCTACAAGAGACAGACAAGACTTTATTACTGGACTCACATTTCATTTATTGCTTCCAAGTTATATATATACAGTATAACAACTTATTTGCGTGACAAGCCAACCACAGCGTTGACTCCGTGTTTTACAGAGGTAATCTAGTTATTCACCCAATGACACAAACAGCTGGTGACAAAACTTAAGGGATTTGAAGGAGGTCCCTTTTAACCTTTGCTGCTGGGTGGGTTCCCGGTGACGTATGCTACACCATCTGACTCCAGAACCACACCTGGGGCTGATTCACAGTGAGCTGGCCCTGAGGTGAACCCACCAAGCTGAGAGAAGCTTGGGGAAGGGGGTCTTCAGGTACTGTATCTTGTGAAAGTTGACAATAATCATGCCCACTGCCTGGAGATATAGTTACAGTGTTACAGCTATTAACACAGATGTGGGTCACACACAATTCAGTGTGCTTATGTTACGCAATAACAGACTGCTGTACCTCGTACATTGTGAAGACATGAACTCGGTTTCAGCATCTCTGTGTCCCTAAAGAGCCCCTGCAGAAAAAGAGTAGGCTACATCTTTGTGCAGCTACAGTGTGTAGGGGAGTGTACGCATCTGCACAGTACATAGAGTAAATACTATTTGAATGTTTTCTCAACTGTGGACCTTTGAAATGCCAACTGTTTGCGTGAAAAAGCTAACATACTAATTTTAAGGTCAGCCATTCCAAACTGTACATTGTTTTTGTATAGCAGCATACCAAATGAACCATATACAGTACATGTATGTTTTTTGTGTTTGTTCTTTTTTCCTTCTTTTGCTTTGTTTATGTATTTATGTGGATGGGGTGGGGAGAGGGATTACCTTTGTGTACTGCCCTGTTTTGTTTATGCTTTTCTTTTTGTATATTGTGCTTTTGAACAAAAGAAATCAATGGATATATTGAACTAAAAATGTTACCTGTTTAAGCCTCTGGCCATCAGGCTGTGTCTGTCCATCAGGCATTCTCCTGCCCTCCCCCACTGAGAAGCAGAGTGTGTTGTTGGACCCTCCTGTACAGCCCCCCAGGCCCTAACATGAAGCAGATGTGGAAGAGTAGATCCCCTACAACGAGGTCTGAACAGTCAGCTGGAGCTCACTAGAACCACATCCGTTTGACGTACTAACCAATGTCTAACACTTAAAGGAAAAAATACAAGTAAGCTTTGATCACTACCACACACCGCTTACAAAGCACTGTCTGTGTGTGCGTGCTTGAAAGTGAAACAAATGTGTGTGAGATGATTCATTTATTGGGTTTGCTGTTACTATGGATAAATTAAATACCCAAGACACAAGTTGTGCAATTGGCCAAAGTATGTAGGCCTAATGTTTCATAATCTATATCACATAGTCCAGACTGCAATGTTTCTGCATGGAATCTAGCCAACGATTAAGGTTTCTCCTTTCCCGTTTATCTTCATTACTTGGCTATTGACCAGTTTTTATCATCAATCAAAGAGAAGATAAATCACCAATGTAGAAATCAAATAAAAAAGCATAACTTACATAACAAACTAGACAGCAGAAGTTAAAGGTTTTAGCCTCAAAAGCTGAAAGGAAAGACAAATTAAAATGTTGAAACTCCCTGAAATCCTGTATTATCTGCCATGTCTTTATTAGACTTGGCTTGCTGTTATTCTTGTTGGGCTCACCCACATTCAAGACACTACACTAGTTTATCTGGATGTATCCTCACAAATATTTATGACATTGTCACTGCTATACGTTTTCCATTATAATCAGTAAGTAATAATAAGAGAAGACAAATCACCAATGTAGCAATCAAATAAAAAAGCATATAACAAACTAGACAGCAGAAGTTAAAGGTTTTAGCCTTATAAGCTAAAAGGAAAGACAAATTAAAATGTTGAAACTCCTTGAAATTCTTTTATTATCTGCGGCAAAATCTCACTGTTCGAAATAGAGAATACGATTGTTTTATGTGATAATTGGAAAAGTACAAATAAAGTGTTTAAAAAAAAAAAAGAAATAAATAATAATCTCACTGTTCGCCCATCATTTTATATCACCGTAGTACTTAAGGAACCTTTGATCTTTTGGGTGGATCTCATTGGATAACATCATGGAGCACACATAATTATACTTATTAATCCCTTAAGCCAGGAGAGGAATGCAGTTCTTTGGCTCCTGTCACTGGTTCTCACTCACGCACTTCCACAGCACACCTGAACATACAATACTGTATGTCAGTATATAGTACAAAGAGAGATAATCACATGTACAATTATAGAGTTGTGGACTGTGCAAAGGGGACTTCAGGGCAACATCAGGAAAGCTATCTTTAATAGTTTGCATATATAGTATATAAGAACATGCAAATACATGGGAACATATCTGCACAAACACACGGTAATATTGGTGTTTCGTGTTTGGAGTTTTGTGTGGCATTTGCAGTCCGAAACTAATATAAAATTGTACTTTATCCACACACTCACAATAGGCCACATGTAAAATGGTCCATCTCTGTTCTTCTTCATCATAATCACATATGGGCTTTCGTGGTTTGGACAAAGTGAGGTGAGGCGTGTGACTTGGCTAGACGCTAATACATTCCTCAAGCAGAGATGTGGACAAGTGGACAGGGTCAGAGAGAAACACACAAGTGCCCATTTCATACTTCTACAACTATGGTTTTGTGACTTTCTTTGTAATTTCTATAGGTCTTTCTGCCTACACGCTGTCTCACACACTCACCGCCTGTCTCCTTCTATCCACTCAATGCCTGTAGGTACCATCCAACTGAGATACAGGCAGAGACTGATATAAGCCTCCGACTCTGACTGATATCTCTCATATGTTTTTGAATATGCCCACAAATGTAGTTTAAATAGATTATCAAACTATAGTTTAATCCTAGAATTTAATTTTCCTCCGTGTATTGTGCAAATGCACATGTTATGCAGATGCAATAAATCCATATCAAGCTGTCCAAGTCAATTACTTTCTGTCATTTATTATTGCTCTAAATGTTGCCTGGCATCCGATCTGAACTCTGGCACCACCTTCGCACAGTAGAAACTAGAAGCAGTAGGTGTAACCGGAGTGATAAGGTTGAAAAGTTACAGTGCTGTAAGTGCATGGCTTCAGTGCTGGAAAGCTGTTTCAATTTTGTGAAACTGATGATGAAGAAGAAGACATACTTTTTAATGATCCCCAAGGGGAAATTACAGTTTTACACTGTGTTGTTACATTACAAACACATGCACAAACAGGACCTTAATGCATGCACTAATGGGAAGATGTCAGAGTGAGGGGGCTGTCCATCAAAGGCGCCCAGAGCAGTTGGCAGTTCAGTGCTTTGCTCAAGGGCACTTTAGCAGTGCCCAAGAGTTGAACTGGCCCCTCTCAAGTTACCAGTACACACATGTACTTGGTCCGTACGAGGACTTGAAATTGGTATTCATTTAGGAGGAGTAGGCTACAATAGAACAATCATTTTATATCAACATGAAATTGTCTGGCAAGAATCATAAAATAATGAGCAGTGCCTTAAATAAAAAAAAAAAAAAAATAAATTTCTCTTATTTACATCTTAAAACTCATTTATTTTCTTTGGCTTTTAACTCAGTTTGAGGGTTGACTTTGAGTTTTGTATTATTGCATTTATTTTATTGTTTTTTTATTTTGTGTTGTGCCTCTGTTGTATGTTATTGTTTATTTATAGACTGTGTTCAGCACTTTGGTCAACAGTGTTGTTTTTAAGGTGCTTTATAAATAAAGTTGGATTGGATTGGAACATGAACATAAAAAGCTTTCAATCTAACTAGTCCAGGAGACATTCCGAGATGATGCAGAAGCAACTTGTAGGATATGTCCAAGTCCATCCGTTTCTGTTTTTCCTCATCGCTTTAAGTTTTGCTTGGCATCAGATCATCATCAGTAAGAGTAGAAATATGTGAAGGAGTTTTTAATTATTGTTTGTAGAGTACAAGTCCTAATCACTCCAGTACCAGTGCTGAAGAATCAATGGATCAGCAGATTGACACAAAATCAGTGGCTAATGCTAAAGTAGCCTATCTAATAATAGGATTATGTCTGGAATCTGTAAACCCCTGACATGATCATTACTGGATCAGGTGCCAAATGATGCAAAACAAATAACTGATCAAAATTTCCTCATTATTTTCTATTGTTGTGTGTAGTGGGAACATTTACATAAATGTCCCTGATACAGTTATTCTGGAACTCACTTCATTAATTAGCACTTAGATTCCTCATTCTTTAATAACAAAAAAGCATAGCTACTCACACATTCTTGGAAAAGAACAATACATTTAATTTAGCAACAGTACAACAATATTAATAGATTCCTTGCTATGTAGAATTATTTTATAATATTGCTCAGAAATATCATATTTATTTCCAAACTAGGTTATATAGAAATAGGGTGCCAGAGGGACCAAAAAAGTATGCCAGCAAAAGGTTTAGTGAAATCAAAAGTAGCTGAGTATACAGTTACAGGCATGCATTAGTAAGAAATGAATCATATTCCATATTGCCAGCATACCTGCTAAATGCTACAGGCTCTGCTTCCTTCTCAGGTGAACACGAAAAGAACCTTTATCAAACAAATGTTCGACAATGTAAAGTCCTTATTTTATACTATAGTGTGGACACATGCCAAACTTGGCTAACTGACACTAAAAAGGTGAACTATCAGCTCATTGAAAGTGGACAGACTTGAAAAAACTGCCGACGTCAACAGGTAGGTCGGCAGGTAAATGAGTTAACAGGCGCCCTATCAAGCTGTGACAGGTGATGTGATGAATAGCCTACCTGTGAGGAAGCAGCAGGACGATGTTGACAGGACAGGGGAGCTGTCAGAGGAGGCGGGGCCGCTGCCTCTCCAGGAAACACCGTTTAAATGAATAGAGGGAGTGTGCAGTCTGGATAGAACACGGCAGAGGCAGAAGCATCACTCAAATCGGGGAAACTACAAGTCGTTTTCTCACATAAAGGTATCCAGTTACGAAGGCCAAGCTTGAGTCATGTGTGGTAGGTTTACCTATTTCATCGAGTTGATGTATTTAGAAACTTGTAGGAAGTAATTCCAAAATCTTAACATTGCACTGACGAGCTCCTGCTGTGCCCGGTGCTAGTATAGTAGGATACCGATGTCGAGCGAGGGATTCGCAAAGTTATCATATCATACGATTGGTCTCGTGTAATTATACCGATGTTGTTATTGTTTTAGTGGTAATGGAAATAGGAATTCTGAACCGAAACGGTTACATAAATAGCTCTGTTTCTTTTCTTAAAAGCCTTACGCCCAACTGCGACGTGTCAGGATTTTCACTCACGGATGTTGACAGGCAAGCCGTACAGTAAGTTACTGTCAGAGTAACTAAGGGGCAAGTTATTTAACCCTTGTGTTGTCTTCCCGTCCACCAAAATTGACCTGGTTTGGTTTGTTTATAAAGCCTAACGTAGCCTGTAAAGTCTCCCCCAGGTCTGTCTTACATCTTCTTAGCCTTGATTCCAACTTATTACCTTTTACACTTCTTTGAAATTTATGGTCACTGCACCTCATTTGCATGAAATTATGCCTATTTTAAAAAAATATATTTTGACTAATAGTTGAGATCAAAGAAAGGAACATATATGTTCCTTTCTAACATAACTATTAGTTATGTTTATGTATTATCACAGATTTTGAGCGGGTATAAGTTAGCAGCAGGTTTGATATTCGTTTTCGACTTACCCCCGATTCAGTTTCTTCAATAAAATTCCACTACATTACGAGTGTAGTATGTTGAGGACAGTTTAGGACACTGTATCAAAAAAAATGACAATGGTATTTCTCGTTGCTACCGATTTACGAGCGAAAACAGCACTTCAATCTACGTTCCGGCTGTTGGCTGAGTTAGGGACCGTCTACAAATTACAGTGCTCAGGCTGGTGACATATAGACTTATGGGATTCTTTCAGGAAAGAAATCACCAAAAATCATCTTTTGTAATTCTGATTACTGTAGTAGTAGCCAATGGTGGTCTGATAGTTACTACAGGTCATATTTTTGTCATATGTCACATTATAGTGAAACAGGATGGAATTAAAAGTTTAAAATATTCACCAAAAATCAACAAAGGTACATTTCCTCATTCTGATTGCTGTAGTAGTTGCTAAAGGCAGGGTGCTACGTACTACAGGTCATATTATTGTCATATGTCACATTACAGTGAAACAGTATGCAATTAAAAGATTAAACTATTCACCAAAAATCAACAAAGGTACATTTCCTCATTCTGATTGCTGTAGTAGTTGCCAAAGGCAGGGTGCTACGTACTACAGGTCATATTTTTGTCATATGTCACATTACAGTGAAACAGGATGGAATTAATTGTTTAAAATTCAATGAAAAGACATTTTCACATTCTGTTTGATGTAATGGGCTTGTTGCTAGGCTGCTACTTAATGTAGGTGGATTTTTTAGTGTAACAGGACGGGAATAATTATAAAAAAAACACACCAAAGGCATTGTTAACAAGTCATTTTTTAATTACAGAGTAGTAAAGAAGGGTGGATGTAGGCATGGTTCTTAAACAAAAACAAAGCCCAGTGATGAATAAAAATACATGTTCTTATTCTCTTGGATGTAGTTGCCAGAGTATGTCTTATTACAGGTCAGATGACATTATCAGATCATTTATCAAAAGGAGTTGATGGAATAGACATTTTCCTGTTTTGGTTACCTCATTTCCTTGTTTGTTGAATAAGATCCCCTTAATTAGTATTTTTTTCCTCTTTCATTTTGTGGAGCTTAATTTTCTTATTCACTATACTTTTGTTATTCAACCCCTATAGGGCAATATGACCCCAAAATGATCTCACTTTGTAGAATAAACAACATAGAACAAAATCTGTCATGAATAGCCTATAGCTAAGAGACTTGTATTTCTTAACAAAACATAAATAAAAAATATAAATAACATAATATTTATAATAATAAGCGACACTTAAATAAAGATATAAATAAAGTAATAAATAATAGGCAGCGACACTTAAATAAAAATAAAAAATACTGTAATAATAAGAGGCAGAAAAGATAAATAAAAATAAACATAATAAATAATATAATAATGAATCTTTCACGTTGACTTTTCCTCTAACCTTGCCCCACAAAACTTTTACATCGTCACGGATTTTCTCTTTCCCAGTCTTCTATCTTCTACTACAGAACGTAATTTATTAGTAGACAATTGTGAATTGTGAATATTTTAATCTTTTAATTGCATACTGTTTCACTGTAATGTGACATATGACAAAAATATGACCTGTAGTACGTAGCATCCTGCCTTTAGCAACTACTACAGCAATCAGAATGAGGAAATGTACCTTTGTTGATTTTTGTGAATATTTTAAACTTTTAATTCCATCCTGTTTCACTATAATGTGACATATGACAAAAATATGACCTGTAGTAACTATCAGACCACCATTGGCTACTACTACAGTAATCAGAATTACAAAAGATGATTTTTGGTGATTTCTTTCCTGAAAGAATCCCATAAGTCTATATGTCACCAGCCTGAGCACTGTAATTTGTAGACGGTCCCTAACTCAGCCAACAGCCGGAACGTAGATTGAAGTGCTGTTTTCGCTCGTAAATCGGTAGCAACGAGAAATACCATTGCCATTTTTTTGATACAGTGTCCTAAACTGTCCTCAACATACTACACTCGTAATGTAGTGGAATTTTATTGAAGAAACTGAATCGGGGGTAAGTCGAAAACGAATATCCGGCGAATATCAAACCTGCTGCTAATTTATACCCGCTCAGATTTTGACCCGGGTAGACTATGAAAGTAGTGATCGCAATTTTTATTTCAGTGTTGGATGTTATTTTTGGGGAAATTTGGTTGAAAGAAACCCATATTTCTGATATAAAAACTTCGAAAAAGGGGTCAAATTTGACCCGAGGACAACATGAGGGTTAAGCGAGTCACACCCACCGCCACAACTACAGCTATACCTAAAGTTAAACTATTATAGCCTACATATCGCGTCTTTTGACAACCTCACGTGTAAAAAAAAACTCTCGAAACAGGGACATTTACAGCCACACGACAGCACTTCGCCCTCTCCTCGTGTCTGCAAGGAAGAGGCCAAGACTGTGGGAGGTAACAGCAGCCTGCCTACCTGGCTGCTCCAACACTGCGCGCAATGTGCGTCCGTCAATGGTCAGCTGTGTGCTTGAGGGAGCAGAGCTGCCCGAAACATTCCTACACACACACACACACACACACACACACACACACACACACACACACACACACACACACACACATACACACACACGCACACCGGGACAGGAGGCATATAAACAACCCAGCAGCCTCATACTGTCCACAGTTATTTTATCAAATATATTGAATGAATATTGAAGTCAACTTGACTCAGCTCATGCAATTACCTGGAATAACGATATACCATTTCTGCTCTGTCATACAGCCTGTATAGTTTTTGTCCTTCCCAAGCATATTAGTGTTAGTTGAAGATATAGACTATAAAAGATAATACAGCTGAAAGCTAGGAGTTGATCACTGATCTGCCATGTCCTTCCTCAATCATCTATTTAAAAAAAAGTGGATATTGATATCATCTAACTACTGGCAGATGTTTGTTCCTATATCCTACTTTGTAAATGTATGCTTAAATGAAATATACTGAGCTCCCATGCCACTTTGCGCTTTGCAGTTGTGTAAACTCTGCCTACACGGTTTCAGAGGGTTTTTAGTTCTGTTTCTCTTTCTCCCTCTCTAAAAGGGATCTTTGCCTATCTGAATTACCGAGTGCCTCGCACCAGAAAGGAGATATTTGAGACGCTGGTGAAGGGACTGCAGCGACTGGAGTACAGAGGGTACGATTCAGCAGGTAAGACACTTGGCTTCACAGTGTTGACACACACACACACACACACACACACACACACACACACACCATGCACAAAAGTGTATAGTTGTCCTTGGCAGTCCCTGTGTGTCGAGTCCTTAAAAAGCTTCAAGGCATTGAGAAAACACAATCTGGCAGAAAATTTAATTTTTTGGAGTTGAATCACTGCAAATTGTTGTTGGATTTGTACTACCACGCCCTGGTCATTTTGACTGCTTCCTACTGTATACGTGGCACAATTTAGTTTAATAATTACAATCATAGTAATCTTGAATGAATGATGCAAAACCAGTATAACAGCTATAACTGGTTCACAAAGAGACATCACAAAGTGTGGCTTCATTTTGTAAATGAACACACAACTAAGAGGCCTTTACACCCCACAATAAATACCTCAGATGCTGTTTTGCTGCTTACATAGGCCTAACAATAGGCCTTGCTGAACTTGCCCAAGTTTGTACCTTTGTCATTAGTCATAACATATCCATCTGCATTTACATGATGAAGTTAAATTTGACCTCTCATCACTAATATAAGCTTAGTGTCTTACTTACCTCACTATAGAAGTATATATTTCATTGCCCCTCCCTGTCTCTTTGCAGGTATCGCTGTCGATGGCCCTAGGAAGACAGCCACTGACGTCAACGACAACGCCATCTGCTTGATCAAGAAGAAGGGGAAGGTCAAGGCTCTGGATGAGGAGCTTTACAGTGGGTTCATGCACATTTGATCCATATTTCTCACAACAGTTTTTGTATGTAAAACGTACGTTTGTTGCTCTCAGTTTTGAGATATTGTCCTTAGTGTGTCCCGTTTGAAAAGTGTCCATTCTTTTTGTACTTCATTTTGAAGAATTTTTCCAAAAATCCAAAATTCTCCCCCTCTATTGAACATTGTGAGGTGCATTTTTTTCTGACTTTAAAAGTCCCATCACTCTATTCACGGCAGTAAAATGCAGTCTATTCATGTCAGTAAAGGGATTGGTGTTGTGTTTTGCTTGTTCAGAGAAAGACTCACTGGACCTGGATGAGGAGCTGAGCACACACTTTGGCCTCGCTCACACTCGCTGGGCCACACACGGAGAGCCCAGCGCTGTCAACAGCCACCCTCATCGCTCTGACAAGGATAACGGTAATATCTGCCAATGTACTTTAATGCATGCCCACATACACAGTACAGTATATAAATGCATATACTGTAACACCCATGCTCAACTATAAATCTATGCAAAACATAACGTAGGAATGTCAATATTAATGGCGGTTTTAGGCTTTGACAAAGGAAAACAATTATCATCAACTCTGACCTTTTTTTCTGTGACTCTGTGATTATCATGTTATGAATTCCTACATTGTCATCCAGTTATATCATTAAAATAAAAGATGCTATACCCATTCATTTAACAAGCCCTCAGACACTGTAGACTCTGTTCTAACTAAATATACACCCATCTCTTTGTCATTAGTGCGCCATGTTAGTAGGCGTGTCAATAATGTATCTTGGCTTTAGACCAAGGTGTGTATGTTCATTTAAGTCCAAAGTGTGAGAGTTCATATAACAGAAAAGGAGAAACACTAAGTAACTTATGTTTGTATTATATTATGATTTATTACTATATTGTAATGGGTATACAGACCTATTATTGGTTATCATGATAACTTATCATCTTGTTTGTAACTCATATGTGGTGATACTGTTTTTGTGTCATTTTAGTTGCTGCTAAATCCACTGTTTTGTCCACATGCATTAACATTGTAACATGAGAGAGCATTCGAGTTCTCATGACTTAATTCGTTTTTTACCTTTAGCCCCTTTGTCTAATCTGTTCACTCTCATTGACTTTCTTTTAGAGTTTGTTGTCATCCACAATGGCATCATCACCAACTACAAAGAGCTGAAGGCATACCTGGTAAGTCGCATTATCATCTGGACTTTCTCTTGTACAAACAAGCAAGTCCCAACCCTGTTCAGTGCCATCTCAGATCCGCCCACCAGGCTCAGTGTCCTGTATCCTGCTCAGTGGCAAGCCGCTCGGTCACAGTCTCTGTGAGAATCATAACATCCCTTAAATGAGTCATAAAGACTATATAATGTGCCATTTGTTGTATTTATTCAGCTGGGTTTGTTCTAAAAAACAGTCTGTCCACTACATAGGCAACAACTGCAAGCAAAGGACCAACAAAACAACAACATCATGCAAGAATTCTGTTTTTAAATAACTCTAGCTGTCAGCACTAGAACTATCTATTAAGGCAACATTATTCAGTATTACTCATCAGAATCAGAATCAGTTTTATTGGCCAAGTATACTTACATACACAAGGAATTTGACTTTGGTAGCTGTTAACTCTCTATATATTCAGCAAATAGACACATAGTAATATAGATACATACTGTACAATAGAGACAATAATATACATACAGGCACATATCAACATAATATACAAAAATACAAATATACAAATAAGACATAATATCAAGACAAGTACACATGGAGTGGGATGTAAAGTGCAAAAAGTAATAGTGCAAAGTAGTGTGCAAGATGCATATTTGAATGATAAGTATGTAATGTACATACATTACATACTTATCATAAAGGATGTTGATAAGTATTTATTTATTTTTTTGATGGAGGGAGGAAATCTAATTATTAAAAGCTGAAATAACCTTGTCTTGCTTAAATAGCACAACTTTTTGCTGACAAAACCAATGAAGTCTGTTCAGACTATATTGTTGCACATAAAACATTCAGTGTGAAATGACTTAATCGGCCCATGCAACTTAAGTTGTAATATAATCACTTAAGCAAATAAAGTATTAAAGATTTTACCATGTAATTAAGTAGCTAGTTGTTTACACACAACAGTGACATGAGGCAACGTCACAAGTATGACTCTGAATGCTTCATCAAAAAAGTTTAAACATAATTCCAGTTTCCTTCAATCAGCAACATGCAGAAAGTTATGGATTCCCGCCTTAAAACTGAAAGCTTTTACCTTTGTTTGATGTTTGATAGTAATTCTGTCCAGTGTACTAAGCTACAGTTTGGATATTTGTTTTGACACCAACCTTAAGCACTTCATAAAAAGCGACCAAAATAAAAGATTCACATGGAATAAGTAAAAAAATAATAATAATTGCTGCAGTCTGATATTGCAGAATGACTGACAGTATATCCTCAGTGTGTTTGTGTTAATATTAATATAAACTGTACCTTCCTCAGATCACCAAAGGATATGAGTTTGAGTCAGAGACGGACACAGAGGTGATCCCGAAATTGACCAAATATGTTTACGACAACCGAGAGAATGACATCACCTTCTCCACCCTGGTAGAGAGGGTTATTAAGCAGCTGGTGAGTAGCTCACACACAGCTGCACATAACTTCCAACACCGACACAGCTTGCCCCCTGTATAGCAGCACAGCTAGTGTTAGCATGCTAATCTTTGTTTTGTTGTTATATAACAAGATATCAGGGGTTTGCTTCTATTTCTTTGTTCTGCCAGTGAGCAGTGAATGAATGTTACTAAGTACATTTACTCATGTATTGTACTTAAGTACAATTTGAACAGATTTTACCAAAGTATTTCCATGTTATGCTACTCTATACTTGACTACTCTACATCTCAGGGAAATGTTGTACTTTTTACTCCTCTATTTGTTTAATAGCGATAGTTACTAGTTACTTACATAAACAACAGATACGCTTTTATGATATGATGCAGTACTATATTACTAATCTACCCATCTGCATAATGTGTACTTTAACTTTTGGTACCTTAAGTACATTTCACTGATAATACTTATGTTCTTATACTTAAGTAACATTTTAAATTCAGGACTTTTACCTGTAATAGAGTCTTTTTAATTTTTTTTTATTTTTTTATTTTTTACGGAAGTAAAGGATCGGAGTACTTCTTCTACCACTGCCAGTGAGACACACCAAAGTTTATTAACTTCTTAACTTTTTACTTCAGCTCTAGGTTAAGGGATAGACGTTTTTATGACCAGCTTCTTGATAACTGTGAAGGATAGCATCATGTAGCCTAGTGTCATAAAATGTTTCATTGACCATTCATACACACACATACACACACACACACACACACACACACACACACACACACACACTCATTTGCTCATTCTACAATGTGTGCTTGAATTTCCTGTCCATTAAAACATTGTACGGCATCATAAAAACATCTCAACGTCACTATAGCAACCGCCCTCACAGCATCACACGTGACATCATCACTCGTAGAAACAGAATTTTTTGGGGGGTTAGATGGACCAAGCCTCTCTTTTTCCATTGGGTGACTTTCATGCTTCACAGCTTCACACGTTTGATTGGAGTGGGTTCTCTCTCCTCAGAAGAACATAGGAGGCAAAGGAGCCATTTTGGATTTGGAGTAATGGGAACCAGATAGTTAGACAAACGTACAGCCCTCGTCTCCCTCTCTTATCCCCCCACTTTCAACACTGCACACACACAAACACACTCCAAGCCTGTTCTGCTTCTAACCACCGCAGGCAGCATTGCAGTCAGTGCTTTTGAAACACAGCTGATGTTATACAATAGAGGTCTTATTTCTTATCCCCCCCGCCCCCTCACGGTACATCACTACTTACCACACACCCCACCATAACTGCCAAACCCCGCAGGGCCAGAGGAATTTTTTGTTTTTGTCCTGGAATTGTTTTTCTTAAACGTTACATGCTTCCAGGAATACACAACTAACCTTACCTTTATATTTAAATCATTATATTTTGGAGTGTTTCTCCTCCTCTTCCCTGTCAGTCTACTTTAACATTGGTGTATTTCAGTCTTTCATCAAGCTAATGTAAACTCAGTGTTTCCTCTGCTTCTTTTTGTCTCAGGAGGGGGCCTTCGCTCTGGTGTTTAAAAGTCGTCATTACCCTGGAGAGGCTGTGTCCACCAGGTTAGTACACACACACACACACACACTCACACACACACACTGCTAGGACATTTCACTTCACATTTTGGTCCAGTGTCTGTGCAGTGAGCCAGACTCATTGGAGATGAGTCATCCCTGTTATTACAACTATGAAGCAATACTAAATATGATTTAAGGAGAATTTGATTCAGTCATTGTTGCTTAATCTAAATAACATCCATTACATGTGACATGTCGATTCTGGAACCTGCTTTGCTTATGATAATGGGCAATTAAATTGTTATCAGTTTGCGAATGTAAATGTGTGTAAAGTCGCATCCGCCTGCATGTGTCAGTGCTTTCTGCGTCTTAAGACCCAGGCAGAGCAGAGGTTGAATTCAGGTTCCCCCTCTACCTCCTTGGCCTCTGGCCTCTGGGCTGCTGGCTGGCTTCTCTGTGACTCATTAACGGAGAGACTAGAGAGTTTCCTGCTTCTGACGGGAAGTGCCACTGCCGCAAAGACTCCTGGTTATCACTTTACATAATTTTATTTGACTTTATACCTTTCCTGGTTCAGTGAGCCATCATGGATCAGGGGAAAGGGGATTGCTGGGAGCAGGGGAGTGAGAGAGAGAAAAAGGAGGAGGGCAAAAGGGCAACCAAGTGAAGAGAGACACATGGGCCGTTACTTATGGTTTATACAAACAGGTTGCCAGGCAGTGCCAGTGTTGGCAAGGCTGCTTCTTGGTACACCTGCTGCTAAAGTCAGGAAACTGGCATCCCTTTTGTTTATTGTGTGCTTGTAGTTTCTGAAGAAAACAATCTGATATCAGTATATTGCACAGCTTCGGCTTTGCAGTTTTGTGGTTAATATGTTGAATAGTCAGCATTGTCTCCTGGACGGAGGGATGAGGGAAGGTTTGTAATTATCCAACCGCCCTTTCTCGTCAAGCATCAACCTCCTGGCAGGACCTTAAACCTCTTCTTCTCACCTTCTCTTTCTTTAAATTTCTCTCAATCTATTGTTCCTCCATTTTTTTTTTCTTCACCGTTCTGTCTTTCTCTTACCTACTCCTTATTTTTCTTTCATCCCTTTGCTTCCCTTCCTTTTTCCCTTCTCTCTCTCCCTCAGGGTAAATATTGTATTAGATAGTGACCACATGTTTCTGTTTGCAAGCCTTCCCTTTTCAAGCCCCAGACCCCTTAAAACAACCAGCGGTCTTACGTCAGCGTAGCCGAGCCCCAAAGAAGGGCTAAGCAGAGAGAAAAGAGAAAGACAAGAAATAAGGAGAGGCTCTGTGGACGCAGTTTCTCAAGAGGTGTTGTCATATTAAGTAACTCGCCATTAAGAGGTTTTCTTTTGATATACTGTTTGGACTGTGGTCACAAGATAGGCGTGTAAAGGTTTCATCTATTATTAACCTCCTCACACCCTCCTCCTTTACCTGTCAAATATATATGTGTTTGCACCTTCCCTGCTTCACAGCCAATAGGAGAAGCCCACATGATATCAGTAACCAATGAGAAAGCAGTGACTTGGTCCAGGAACTGTGAGCAAATCCTAGACGGATGTAGACGGAGAATGGAGGATCAGTTTACCCGTCTAATGTTCAAGATGAGAATGTTTCGAAAAGATCTGGAATAAGTGGGAGAATGTCTGAGCCTCCGTCTGTACAGGGACAAACCAAACCTCAGGATTGTGTACATAATAATGAAAAACTGAGAGTTAAAAGATTGAGTTTGAGGGAAGAAAAAATGATTGGACGAAAGAGAGGAGAGATCATAAGGAGTGCCAAGGAACTTCAGTTTTGTTTGGAATAATACAGCAGGATAGGATGTCAGGTTACATCAACAGTACCTTTACAAAGCGCCACATGAGAGTGGATGTATCTGACATTGTTGTGTGTCTACAAAGCCTAATCCTCTCTTTTCTCCCACCTCACCCATACTTCCTCTCCCTCTCTCCGCCTCGTCCTCCCTGCCTGCCTCATTCTTGTCTCGGCAGGAGAGGAAGTCCATTGCTCATTGGTGTGCGAAGCGAGCATGAGCTGTCGACCGAAAACATCCCCATCCAGTACAACACTGGTGAGCTCTGTTCT